>NW_017536987.1:246263-262863 GCF_001853355.1 Bactrocera latifrons | reverse complement strand
GCACCGTGCCTGGGCAGTGCATAGGTGACACTCGCGCCGCGATTTGATGTAGTTTAACAGTCGCGAGGTGATTTCGCGGGGATCTGGCTCTATATAAAAAAAGCAGGCAAAGTGTCAGACCAGTGGTTTCAAAGTCTTGCTTAGTTGTTCACAAACATGTGTCTGTCTCGTTAACTTTCAGTTTCTTTAAATTGTTTATAAAAACAAAAAAAGGTAGATATATGTTATAGCAATCTGAACTAAAAAAATTTTGGTGTTAGAAAGTTCGTGTCAAACTGAATACACCCTATTCAGGATAAGAAAGCAAAGAATTAATAGCAAATTCAATTTCACTACTCAATTGAAAATATGCAATCCAACAACGGTTCTGTCGCGCAAAGCATTGAATCATTGGCTGCCAACAACAGCAGCAAGGAGGAATCTACTTTAGATGCCATACTCATACGTTTAGGGGAATTTGGGCGCTTTCAGATCGTCATACTTGTACTAACTTGCCTGCCAGTTCTATTTAATGCCGTATCATCGATCACATATATTTTCACAGCTGGAAATGTGGCGCACAGGTGAGTGTCCCATGGTAAAAGCAAGAAATAATTATATATAAAAATATGAGAGCAACAGCGGTGCGCAAACTACAATATATACTTTTATATATATTATGTGTATGTGTAAAACTTAAAATAAATACTCGTATACGAGTATAATGACTGCGAAGAAGATATCTTGTCAACTAAAAAATACAGACAGATATGACTAGATTGACTCAGCTTATCACGCTGATCTTTCATATTTATATAAAATATTCTTTGTAAAGTTTCCGACATTTCCTTCTAGGTGTTATAGAATTCGTGGCAAATTTAGTATACCCTGTTCATGGTATACAAATATAGGTATCTGTATACACACCTGCCTGAAGGGCAAACGTTAGTGTCGTCTCTTCGTAGCTACACCTCATACTCAGCACATCATCACTATTATCACATTTTTCCAAGAATGTAAATAATCAGAATTTTATCCAAAAAATTAATACTGCTAATTCAATTTTTACTATTAGAAATAAATTTGTCTAGGGAAAAAAAATTATAAATATTTCAAAAAATATATAATAATTTATATATTAATCGAAGTGTGTTAATAAACCAGGTAAACGTGAAATTTCACAGATTCATTAAGCATTCATTTGCTAGTGGGTCACCTAGCAACGCTTGATCAAGATAGATTTGACACAAAATTGTATAGAGTAGTTGGTTTAATGGCAGAAACTATGATGTATGAGTAACTTGGCCACCTTGAACGAGAATTTCTTGGACTAAACTCAACGAAAAAACTGGTGAAATTGCGGAAAAAACCTTCTACGGCGAACCTTAACAGTATGAATTGAAAATAGTTTTCCAACCTATTGTGCCCCTTGTAACAGTTTCTCGTTGCCAAGGCAATTAACAACATAATAGACTCTGGATATAGAATATAAGTCTTTACTGAACCTTACCCTAGCTAGTTTAGTCATTTTACTTTAGGTGCAATCTCACGGAATGCGACGGGTCACAGAGCGCTTACGATGAGCCATGGGTTAAATATGCCATACCATTAAAGGGCCATGATCTAGATCAGTGTCAACGATACGCAAACATTGCTAGAAACTGGACCATTACAAGTGAAGATGAACAATATTGTCCGGCAGATTTATTTGATGAGAAGAAGACGCAGAACTGTCCCGACAATAATTTCATATTTCGCGATGACGAAGTGACCATATCGAATGATGTGAGTATAGAGCGGTGAAGAAGAGAAAAAACTTAGAACGAAAATTAATATAATATGTACTTGTATATTCGCAAAACATTTGTAGTTCGGCATCTACTGCAATGATGAGTGGAAGCTGACGCTCACCGGTACCATTAATAATGTTGGACAATTTGTCGGTATACCATTAGGTGGTTTGATATCGGATAAGTGCGTAATGTTTTTAAATTTATTTTAATTTTTTGATATTTTAACTTTTCTACCCAATAATTTACAGATACGGTCGTCGTAATGCACTCGCGCTTGGCGGCATGCTGAGCGCCTTATTTGGGATTATGCGCTCGTTTACTACCTCCTATGTGCCATTTCTGGTCTTCGAGTTCCTCGACAACGTCGCCAATAGCTCACTCTATTCCATTTGCTTTATTATAGGCATTGAGCTGGTGGGTCCCAGCAAGCGCGTATTTGCCTGCAGTGTAATTACGATCTTCTACGCTATCGGCGAAATGCTCTTAGCCGTGGTCTCTATGTACTTTCCGAATTGGCGTATTATGCTACGTATATTCTACATACCGGCATTGGCTATGATCTCTTATTACTGGGTACTGCCGGAGAGCGTGCGTTGGCTGCTAAGTCAGGGACGTGAAACCGAAGCTACCGACATACTGAAGCGTGTGGCGCAAAAAAATAAACGTAGACTTTCCGATGCAACGTTGGATAAATTGATTTTGGCGAATCGTGGGAAGCTAAGCAGTCAAAGCGGTGGTGGTTTCCCTTTGCGTGAGGCTTTCGGCAAATTATTATTTCGTATTGCAAACTGTTCGCTCTCATGGGTAGTGACGGTGCTTGTCTACTATGGCCTCAGTTTGAACTCGGTGCTATTGGGTGGTAATAAATATTACAATTTCATATTGATTGCGCTTGTGGAAATTCCCGGATTTTTTATGCCCTGTCTGACGATAGATCGATATGGTAGACGATATTCACTATGTGGTTTTATGTTACTCAGTGGCATATGCTGTCTGTGTACGGTGCTTGTGCATTCAGGTAGGAAATCCATAAAAAAACGTATTTTATTATCGAAAGTGCCTTTTAGATTTTTTTTTTTTTTTCAGAAAAATATTATCTACAGTTGAGCTTGTTTTTAGTGGGTAAGCTTGCAATCACCGCAGCGTTCCAAGTTTTATACTTTTTCACTTCGGAAATATTTCCCACGAACTTGCGCAACAGTTTGATGTCTTTTTGCTCGATGGTTGGCCGTTTTGGTTCAATGGTAGCGCCACAGACGCCTTTGTTGGTAAGTTTAAAGTGGAAAGCAAAAAGCAAACAGAGTTTACGCCAACACCGTAATCTATTAAAGGCTGAAGTGGCGTGCAACCAATATTTATTATTTTATTTTTATATATAAACCAAGAGATCTGTCTATAACTAAGTATCGAAAACACTTTTCTCGAGAAAGTAAAATTAGAAACAACTTATAATGGCCGCTTTCTTAATATGTGTCTCGTTAAGTTTTGGTTAAAACAAAAACCGTACTTTATTAAAGGAAGAAGTTTTGAAACTAATCAGAACTTATCTGACTGCTAACCTGATATTGAAAAAACAGTCCTAAGTCTTATGATTTAGCTAGCTTACCGGATGGAACATGTATATATATCAAACTCCGGTTTTACTTCGACAGCCCTCCCTAAATTATTTAAGTAGTTCAAAGTGTTGAACTTTTCTCAAATATGATTTAATCTTCAACTATTTTGCTCATTTAATTTTAAATATCGTTTCTTTTCTCCTTTTAGGCTAAATATTATGAGAATGTGCCAGCCATAATATTTGCCGTTTGTGCTCTAGTCAGTGGTTGTTTGGCGCTGCTCTTTCCAGAAACTTCAAATACAATATTACCGACGACAGTGCACGAGGCGGATAAAATTGGCAATAGTAAATCGTCGGAAAACCCAAACAGCAGCAAGTTTAATTTAGATAATGAAAGTACTTATATGTAATTAGTTATTTAAAAAGTGTATTGATTTAGTAATTTTAGAATAAAAATGAAATTGTATGATATAGGAAGTAAAATAAAATGTTTAATTTATATTGTTGACAATAGACTCGTTAAAATTAAAAAAGGACATGGTAAATAGACTTTAAGACGATGCCCTAATTCAGTCAATAAGAAAATTAACGAAACCAATAGGAATAAAGAAAATTGGTTAATTGACTTAATTAAACTAATACGCGAAAAACAGTCAAGTCAAAAATGTTATTTTTGAAAAAAAAAAAAACCTGGTAACAGGGTACAACTTTTTTTTTAAGTTTTATTATAAAAAGCAATAAAAATGAATTACAAAGTTATTTAGCAGATATTTACAACATCAAGAATAAACAATGACGAAGACGTATTTTAAGTAATAATTTGAAAGAAATCTATGTTTATTAATATATATACATACATACACATACACACTTTAAATTTATCATCACTAATATCGGGATTTATGAAGCCGTTAACTTACTAAGGCAGCATTAGATAGAAAACAATACAATTGCTTCCTTTATGAATTAAGCATTAATCAGTTAACTATATAGACTACACAATAAACAATATTTTTAACTAAAATTGGACCAAGAAATTTGCTCACAAAGGCCCCCATTTTATATGTCACACAAAGCATGCGCGGCTGATCGAAGTGCTTAAAGAGTAACATATTTTTAATTTATGTCAAAATTGAAATTTGTATCAATTCAATTAGACATACTTGCTAACCCAATTCGAAAACCAGGCATGTGCCTCGAAAAGCATCCTCGTTGGCATTGAGCTTATGCTGCACCAAATACGCGCGTTCGGCAGTCAAGGAAGTTATTTTAAGCAATGACTTGCGTTAACTGTAACTGTAATTTTTAGCATGTGAGTTTTTTACCGCTTGAAAGCGCAGTGAAAGTCTTTAAACTGAAAAGTGCACATTTTCTAAGTACTGCATTGTGCAGACCGGCATTTGTCGATAACCTCTAGTTATTTGGCTTTATACTAAATTATATATAATGTATTGTACGTGTTTCCGTCCATCATAAGCAAAGTTCAGGAGATATTGTGCCATTTTTTTAACAAAAAATTAAATTAAAAACAAAATTACTTTCAGTGATAAGATTTGTATGTGACTCGGTAGTCGTCAACAATGCTAATTAAATTTAAGAAGTAAATATTCAAAAACTTTTTTTTTTAAACAAATAGGGTGGTCGTCTGCGCCCACGTCAATTTATAATATGTGGCTGCCCTTTGCGTAACAAGAAAGTCAGATCTTTCAAATTTACCTCGCCTTAAATGAGTTTACTCAATTACGATGTGATCAGTTTATAAAGCCTTTTCCGTTTCAATGTTGTTAAAATGTTGAACTATAGAAAGAAAAATCTTCGAACACGAACGAGTTGAAGACATCTCATGTCATATAATATATTTTCATAACAAGCATAAATGGACTGAATAATTTCTGAAGACTCATTGAGTCTTGAATGAAAGTGGGTAGTTTTCCAAGGCACTGATAACTCATAAGGCATGGACGCCACGCCAATTAGCACAATCATTTTTTAATTGCATATGTTTGTGAATCTGTTTGAATTTTAATTAAATACGATTTTAGCACATCTGTTCCAGAATGCACCACGTAAACATAAATGGCCGCTGACCATAGCATTGAATCCATGGGCTTTGATAGTACGAGTATTATCACACCGAATATGTATGTATATGTAGCACATGCAAATAAACTCGCAGAAATAGACATACATACATACCTAAGTTAAAGCTGCTCTCACCTTAGTGAAAAAAGCGTAATATTAAGACAACACATGCACTTTTTTAATATTCAATAAGGCAGACTGAAATACTAGCATGGTCAAAAAGGTCACGCAGAACCGACGATTGGCATCAATGCTTTCTTCATCTGCACGATAGACAAAAGCTGTTCGCCTACTGATAACAGCATATGTATATAAAGGCCTCTACGTCGTCGAAGCAGCAACAGTCTTTAGGCATTGGAGCTGAGTATCTAATCCGGAGCAGTTTTCGCAATGAAGTTAACTATCGTTCTTTTGGCTCTTGTTGGCCTAGTGACCGCCGCTAGTGTTTCATCGATCAAGAAGTCTCCCGTAGCCGATCATGTTTTCTTGGAGAAACAGAAGTTCCTCTTCGAAATCGTTTACCGTGTGGAGGATCCACTGATGTTCGAGGAGTACATCAAGTTGGGCCACACTTTGGTCTACGACAAGGCACTTTACACCGTAAGTTTCAATTAATAACCATCACTTATCCCTAAATGAAGCTAATATTATATATACTCTTGGCGTTTCTAGCACTTCGATCAATATATGGAGAAATTCTACGAGTCTTACAAAATGGGCGCTCTATTGCCTAGAGGTGAATTCTTTGGTGCCCTCGTTAAAACTCACCACAAGCAAGCTTATGGTCTCTTCAACTTCTTCTACTACGCCAAGGATTGGGAAACCTTCCAAGCCAACGTTGCATGGGCTCGCAACCATGTCAACGAAGGCATGTTCATCTATGCTCTGACTTTGGCTGTCATCCATCGTGATGACTTCAAGGGTCTGGTACTACCATCCATCTACGAAATCTTCCCACAATATTTCCTCAACAGCAAACTCATATACCAAGCTGAGAAATTCGATTACAACACCTGGAGCAAATACAGTCAATACGAGAAGGAATTGCTCGACGTCTACCACAAAACCAACAGCCACTACAACCAGGGTTATTTCTATATAAAGGACTTCAAGACCTACCAATGGTGGAGACTTATGGGTTTGGACGAGCAGTGGTACGCTGCCGAGAAGAACTTCCCTCTACGTGAAAACATTTACGAAATTGTTTCTGATGATAAATATGTGTCCTTCATGAAGAATATCAACATGTTCTGGCATCCGGTTGATTACACACGTGACATTGACTACTACAACGAACACTCTGCATTGTCATACTTCACTGAAGATTTGGGTTGGAATTCATATTGGTACTACTTGAACATGGATTACGCGTTCTTCTTGGATGGAGAAACTTTCGGTTTGAATAAGGATCGTCGTGGTGAATTGTGGTTGTACAATGTTGACCAAATCCTGAGTCGTTACTATATGGAACGTTTGTCTCATGGTTTCGGTGAAATTGACGATTTCTCCTGGAATCATGCTTACGAATACGGATATGATTCCGAATTGATTTCCTATAACGGTGTTGGTTTCAGCACTCGCAGCAACTATTTCGAACGTAGATCGTATGGCAAATACGACATGTTAAACCAAATTCAAAGCGCCTTCAAGCGTATCTACGATATCATCGACTATGGATACTATACCACCGCTGATGGACACAAGATCGATATACGAAAACCAGAATCTATTGAGCTCATCGGAAGTTACATTCAATCTAATATCGATACTTTTGATAAATTCTTCTTCAGCTATTGGAATATGTTGAGTCATATGTACCTCGCTGATGTAGACTACAACGACTTTGAGGTATATCCAAATGTTTTCCTCAACTTCGAAACCATGTTGCGTGATCCAATGTGGTACAGCTTCTACAAAAAAATCACCGATGTTTTCTATCGTTTCAAATACCACTTCACACCATACACACAAGAAGAACTCGTTGCTCACGGAGTTCAAGTCAAGGATGTTAGCATTAGTGAATTGGTCACCTATTTCGATTTGGTTGATATTGATGTTACCAACCTGTTGAACGACAAAATGGTTTTCGATGATGGTAAATTCGTATGGGACAAATCATTGTACGCTCGTCAAATGCGTCTCAACCACCAACCATTCCACTATGATGTCACTGTCGAATCGGACAAGGCACAGAAGGTTGTTCTTCGCACATTCTACGGTCCTAAATACGACGAATATAGGCGTATTCTTTCGCTGAACGATAATCGCATGAATTTCATTGAATTAGATGAATTCGTCTATGAATTGGTCGCTGGCGAGAATATCATCAAACGTTCATCTGAGGAATTTTACTGGACTGTGAAGGATCGCACCACCTACACTGAATTGTATCACTATGTGATGGCTGCCTTCGACGGCAAATACGAATACCCTGTAGAAATTAGCGAATCACACCGTGGATTCCCAGATCGTCTGCTCTTACCTAAGGGTTGGGAGAGTGGTCTACCGGTACAGTTCGTATTTTACATTACTCCATACGTTGGCTCTATCGAACAACCCTCAAACATTGATGTCACCTACCTTTCTGGCATTGGCACGGGATTACGTTACGTTGATAACAAGCCATTCGGCTATCCATTCGATCGTCCTATTGATTTATCTCAATTCTTCGTGCCCAACATTTATTTCAAGGATGTGAACATCTATCACAATGACACACTGAAGCAATACTACGAGAACTACAAGAACTACGGTCATTTCGACTACAATTTCTACAACGAATACTACACCAAATACTTTAATTAGAACGAGAGATCAAGTGAGCGGTTCAAGAACATAACCCGGATATAAATTTGGCTATTTTTAGCGAAATAATGGAAATCTTGTCAACCAAACACACTATGATGAGCTTCTAGTGCCTACTTATTAATTGAGCATCAAGTGTTAATTAAGTCTATAAGTGTTAATCAAGCAAATGAAAATATTAAAAAAATGCAAATAATTGCTAAGGCAATTCAAAACTTATAAAAATGTATGTTTTCGATTTTTATATGGGAGTTGAGGTTATGAACTGATAATATTCGAAGTTTTTTGAAAAAGCAGTATAAGTCAGGAAAAAATGAAGCGATCTCCTTAACTTTTAAAAGAAGTCGACAGGTTTACTGGATTTATACGAGTAAAGTTTGAACACGAAACATTTCTTTTGAATATTCCACCTCCATATTTTACTTATTTGAAAATTTTCGCATTAGGAAATTTATTTTTTATTCAATGATGTTATTAACAGCCGTTAGATAAAAAAAAAAATATTAATTCTGATGCAATGAACGAATGTAGCTTGATTTTTAGCATTACAAGAGAGTTTTTGAAAAAGAGCAAATTTTACTATTTGCAGTTGGATATAACCCCCCAAAATAGAAAGTTATATATCTCTGGCCGTTTTCCCAATGTTTGATTAGCAGCCATCTGTCAGTTAAGCTCTGGTTAAAAAAACGGTTCTTCAGCGAAAGAATGAGTCTAAGTTAAGTTAACCAGAATTAAACTGACAGATGGCTGCTAACCATACATTTATAAAACGGTCCTTAATATACTTGAAGTATTTATGTACATACGGATTTTGAAATTATCATATTTGTTCGGTTTTGAAACCAAACGGATCCCAAATACTAACCTAACTTTAAAATTTATATAAGCGAAACATAAAAATGAACTAAAACAATAATGAAACGCTTACCTTATGCTGTTTATATGAGAGTGGTAAAAGTTGAAATGTGTGCATATATTTGAGGTGATCCACAAAGAACATATGTTAATCTGCTTTGAACTCATAGATGTATGATTGCTTACTTAGAACACTTAAGCTTGCTTACTTAAAACACTTATACTTGCTTACTTAAAACACTTATACTTGCTACTTAGAACACTTATTTATGTATGCATTTAGGTACTTATTTGTCTATCAATTTGATTGTGATTTGTTTCACGTTTTTAACACTCGCGTGACTTAAATTCAAGCTGTTGTTATGACTAGGTTCATTTGAATTTTTAGCCGCCGACACAGTGCGCATCTACAACATGTTGAGTTGACGCTGTAGAGCCTTGGCAATATGAAAATCTTTATGCTCTTGCAAGGCAGTTGTGACTATGGGCAAGTTGCACTCCACACAAACCACCGTTTCCTGCACAGTGGTATCTAACACATTGATTACTATACTAGGAGACCTTGACTCCACAAGTGGAGTTGCATTTGAGGCAATTGTCGTTGTACTGGTCTTAATGGGCTTTAGAAATTTGGTTATGCTGGTGCCAGCTTTGTTGCTGCCGGCCTTTGTTGCTTGTACTGGTGACTTTTTTGATTTTTTGCCTGGAATCGATGCAATTGCTGTGGCTTTCTGCGCACTTAGTTTTGTTTTGACTTCCTTGCGATATTCGTCACGTATTTGTTGACTAAGCTGCATAGCTACGTGATGGTCTTGATGCAGCTGTATGGAGCGTGCATCCGAGGGTATATCCGCTTTGCAAGTGGCACATTTGGTCATCAGTAGGAATTCCGGACGCAACTCTGGCACCGCAAATTCAACATAACTTGCTTCATATGATGGTGAAGGTGTACGCTTAGCCCTTACTGGCCACATGTTTTTTGGTGAATTATGAGTTGGCGATGTATTGCCAACCAAAGCGGTATATTTGCGCTTATTTGTTGTTGTATTGATACCATTGATGGTGGCTGTTGTTGCTGTCGTTTTGGTTTCGAACGTTGTCTGATCAATGTGTTGTTCTAACTCAACAGTTAAATCTATTGCATTGATTTTTGTTGTTGGGGTTTTTGTCATATGCGTTTCTATTACATTAGTGCTTTGGCATGGTGCGGTGTTTGGTAGCTGGTTCGCGTTTTTTTTTGTACATTTTTGTACATTATTCTCTTCAATATCCGACTTTTTTAAAAACTTTGTAAAAAAACTTTTCGAAATATCAGTTTTATGCTCTTCATTATTATTGGTGAAAATATTATTTTCGGCTTCAACATTAAAGGTAGTTGACGAGTATGTACTCTCCTTAGGTCTCTGCTCTTTTAAAGCATTTAGAAAGAAGCTACGTACTTCTGGTGGCTCTGAATTATCAAATTTTTTTGTTAAACTTATAGCAGACAGCTCTGCATTCGTTACTGTTAAACTTTTGTCGACATTTATAGCACTAGTAATGCTGTTAGCTTTCAAATCAGTCAAATAATTTGTATTAGAATCACGTTGCAAAAAATTTTGAAAAAATGTGGGTTTCTTTGCAACAGGTGTGTCCGTACATGTAGTTCCGTTACCTTCACGGCCTACTGTTGGCAAGTCATTGTCCGTTTCGTTTTTTTTCTTAGCTGCCATATTGGCAAACATTTCCTGCAATTTATTCTGTCCACTTTGTAATGTTTCAAACTTACCCACACTAATACCCAAAAATTTAATGGGATTGTTTAAAGCTAGTGAGCTGCCGGACTTGAAAAATTGTTTGGTATGTCGCTGCAGCACTTCCAAGCTGCTTTTGGTTAACATCTCCTGATCGTAACCCTTAAGCGGCACGGAACGTGACCCCGATACCTCTTCACCATCGAATTCTTGCACAAAGCTTAGCACCATTTGTTTGGCTCGACGATTATTTTCCAGCATATCTTTTTCCATGCGATCGCAAATTTCATTAGACAGCTCACCCAGCCAATGACGCAATGTATTTAAACCAGTTATATTATTACGTCCAGGAAATTTCTTGCAACAACCGATACTTTTGGAATAAAAGCGTGGTGTAACCGCTTCCAAATCAATGCCGCGGCAAATGTTATATAACCAAGTGCTAGAAGTAAATTGCATACAATGAAATTAGTAAATTTACTATGACGCTAGTAGTCTATGGAAACATATATAACCCACCCATTCCTTTCATCGAATTTCCGTTGCAACTCCTGCTCGGAAAAGGGTAATAACTCTGCCAGAAAGCGAATGTTCAAGCAGGTACATATATTTTCGCCAAACTTCCCACCCAATCCGTGTATTTTAGTGAGTGGCAAAGTTTCGAATAACTTGGGTATCTCTCCCAACGGCAAAATGGTCTGCTTATTTGGCTTGTTAATACCGCATGCCAATTTGGCGAGAATTTTATTGTGCGCAATTCCAGCAGAACATTCATAGCCTGTTTCGGCCTTAACAGCAGCACGCACTTCACTTGCCACCGCTGCACCGATAATCAAGCGAATATCACTTTGGCGTACAGCCGCCATATCGGCATAGTCATGAGCTTGTGCGTATGAACCATATTCTGTGTCTAAATATTCCTCATTAGGCTCATTGAAATGTTTCGTGATCACATTTAAATAATCACCAATACCAGTATAACCTACAGCATAGGTATTTATAAGAGCCGCCGGTTGAAGCATAAATGAACCCTTAAAAAAATAAAAGAGGACATTTTTTTGAAATATTTAAATTATTTGCTTAATAAAGTTTACTTACCGCATTCATGTCTTCCAAGCGCTTATTGACCTCTTCCGTTATATCTAAATATGCCTCGTCAACGGAAGCCCGCCCCAACAGTGGTGTAAAACGTTGTAGCACAGTAGCCACTTCTTTGCCTGCCTCACGATACTTGCCCAAATCGGCTTTTTCTCGTATATTTGGTACTTTAACCAATTGTATTTCGGGACAACGTTCCTTAGCCTCATCTCCGCGCATATGACGCGTTACACCTTTTTCACGCGCTGCATAGTTCACAGCAATTATGCTTAATACATATATTTTTTAAAAAGGTGAATTAATATTTGTAATGAAATTAGTAATTATATTAATTACGCTTACCCGCCACCGCGCCAGGCATTATACTGCACTACAGCTATTGGTTGTCCTTTAAGTTGGGGATTTAGTTTCTCCTCGACTTGGCAAAAGAAACAATCCATATCCACAAGTACAACTACACGATTATATTTTTGTTGCATCGGTACACAACTGCGTGTAGACATTTTCGCAACAGCATAAATATATTTTTAAAAACAAATCAATTTTTTGCACACAAAAAACTATTAACGCACGAAATTTCATCACAAACTAATTAAATTGCGCGCCAAAACTTGTCGTTTCAAACATCAGCTGACATCAATCAAGTACAGTGAGCTCCAAATTTTTGCTATCATTTGTTTTTTAAATTACAGTTTTTTAAAAAACAAGCTTATAAAACATATTCTGTCAAAATCTAGGTTGAGTTATTATAAAAATAGCCTAATAGCATTCTTTTTTGACACTTTTCAGCATAATCTAGCGCCCTATTTCGATCAAATGCACAATTCACTCACTGAAGCCATGAATTGCCAACTATGTTTTAGCGATGCAAACAGTGAATTCGGTTATATTATGACAGTTTATTATAATAAGGACGTTCACGTTTCTTATGTATACATATATTTGTAATTTTGCCATCATATATTACTATTTCTGTTGTTGTAACGACGAAATTCGTTATGAGAAATAAACCAATTCGGCTGAATTATATTATCTTAACGAAAAAGATATCTTGTGAAGAAATATTAAATCGTTCTTCATTCAATTGAAACACATTAATAAAGTACACAGGAAATTTTATTCCAGGTACTTGGGTTTTGCAATCGAAAAATATAATATATTTGTAATTTAAAATGCATATACATATAAGTTGATTGAAAATGTTAAATGATAATATATATATACATAACTATGTTTGCCATTGGATATAGAAAAATATGTATATACATATATATATATTAATTTTATGTTTATACAAAAAACATGGGTGTATTTTGCATAAAGGATTCATTAATGAGTCGTTTATTATACTCGTCGCGAAGAGCTCGCCTTAGAGGGGGTCTGAAAAAGTTACTCTTTAATGAACGAAACAAAAATTCAAAAGAAAGAATTACCCATCGATGTAAACACGGCCACGAGCTGCAACCAAATGTGCAAGATAAGCAGGCGCTGGGTAAGAAACTGCGCGATTACAACGCGGAAACATATAGCATAAGTTATTGGTCATCATTTGTAATTCATCCATTGTAAATTTTGCGTCATCCACGAGAACGTTGTAACGTGTCGGCTTTGCTGTCCCTTGAATTGACTGGTGGCTTACCATAAAGAACTGTGTTTCGTTCGGGTGAACGATTTTTTGATCGACAACTGTGCCGGGCAAGACATTGTTCCATTTATCTCCAGTAGGTTTGGTAGGGAAGAAACGCGTATGATGTCGTTTCACCACAATTATGCATGTTATTTTAGGCGTAATCCGAAGCTGGAATAAGATTATGAAATTGAATTAGTGCGCAACAAAAGAAGATAATATTCTAATTGTATGCAAGAACATTTGAACATTGCTATTGCTTGTTACTGAATAATACACCACGTAACACTTACCTCTTTGCATACTGCGCGTATAGCGCTGACTTCGAATTTATTCACCTTCTTAAATTGCCCATCAGACACACCATCGCGGTAATAAATGATGTTATTTGGATAACAATTATTCTTTTGGAAATATACTTTCAGATGGTGACGACTAATGCTTTGCATGTCATCTATTTCTTCTTTTGCTGATTCTTGCAAACGATACTGCATGTTATAAGAAGCTCCATTTAAATCATGGGAAGCAGCTACACCAACAACACTTGGAATATTCCGTTGATCGGGTGATGGATGAGTGACATCCGCCCCCATAAACATGGCGTGATCGAGTACAATATGGGATTTAGCTGAAATTTTGTGATTAGATCCATTCAGTTTTGAATTTATTTTCAATAATAAATTGCCAATCAATTGATTGTCCACACGTCGATTCAAAGTTTGTTCTTTGATACATTGAGTGAGGAGCCCGCAAACTAATTCGGCTTTTTGTTTTATATCAGCGTACGATGTACCATAATTGGGAATCACCACTATAACCAAGTCGTAATCTTTTCTTTTATATTCCTCCAATGTTCTAACAATGTCTCTGGTTTCTTGTATCTCCCTCTCTGAATCCAAATTTATGCCCATTCGCTTAGCTTCATTGAATAACTGTATGACAAATTAAAGATCATATACTATAAATATTTGCAAGTTGCCAGTATAATTAAAATTATATTAATATTTTAAAGAAAATGTATAAACAGTTTAATAATCATGCAGCTGTATTAAAAAATATGCAATGAGAGCCTCAAATAGAGACACAATAAAATTAATTATGTGGACTGCATTTTCATGTATATTTTTTGGGGCAGGAAAAAGTAAAAGCTTTACTCGAAAATAAAACTCACCATGTTTGAAAAATCTAGCAAATTGCCATGTCGCAAAAACCTAGAAGGATTATATATGATCGCCCACTTGTGACCAGTTTTCTTTAATGTCATGCCAGTTTGCAAATATTGTAAATTGCGCCAGGAACCATTTCGAGGATCTACGAGTTTGCCTAATCGATATTCAATTGACGGTGGTCTTAGTAATCGTGTTGGTACCTTTATAAATTGATTATCAATTCGAATTCCAAACTTTTGCAAGAGTATGTCGTTGTTATGCAAAAAATATTGGAGCTTTTCCATTATTTTTCTTTTTCGTTCATCAGTTGATGTGGCGGCAAATTTAATCATCTTCTGAACTTGGGCTTTTCCGTCTTTTTTCTTAAAAACGGAAATTTTAGAAATTTATTAAAAGTTAGGTTTAGTATGGGAATTTTAATAAATCCTCATCGTTATTTATCTATATTTGTATTTTACCTGGGATTTAGTTTTACTTACCTTAATAGCTTGGCCAGGTTCGATGCTGCATAGCTCGATCGGTAGGTAATTTGGTTTTACCGAAGATCCTGCTACAACACAACCTAAGTGAGGATATTTTAATTTGTAACCTCGACTAGCAAAGTAGCTCTGAACCGTTAATTTCTCTCCAGTGTCAATTTTAAAAGACAAAGAACTTGCAGATTCTCTGCTAACTTCGTTTACTTTATAAGACCGTGGTGCAGCACCAAAAGAAGGAGGAGGACTGTAAATTACTTTTAAAGCTCTAAGGTGAGCACTTAGGCTTTGTAAACCCCGTTGATCTAGACTGCGTCCTGCATCAATACGCAACACGTTCAACAAATCAATTAAATTTAATGCCATTGGAAATGACTTATTTGAAATATCAACATTTAAATAAGGCACATCGCCTAAAATAGCTGCCTGGTAAAGACCAGTATATAACTCGTAACCTCCATCGAGATCTAATGTCTGATTAGGTCGTGTGAAGAAGGAACGACCGACACGTAGGCCCTTTTGTTGACAAGCATTCGCTAAAATCACCTCAAGACATTGTAGAGCACGCATTGGCTTGTCATAAATACGGTCATTACGGTATCTGAAATAAAAATTTTAAATATTACAACAAACTGAAATGGTTGGAGCGGTTAAAAAAGAAAGAAAAAAAACGCCAATGAATGCTGGACTTACGTGCGTAGTGATCCCAAATCAATTTCAATATTGTCTGTGGGTTTAATCGAAACTTTAAACTGAATTTGTCGTGAGGCGGAATCCGCAATCTGTACATAAAAATAAATTATATTTTTACATTCAAATTAAATTTTATTATAAATGTACGTGTGTAATATTATTACCGATACATCGCCTTCATAAACGGGTTTTGGCAACATTTCTAACAAATAACAACTCTTCACTCCATCGAATCCAGCGAAATGACCTGGCAAATAAGTATTCATGAACTGTGTAAAAGCATTTCGGAAAAATTTTTTGGGACGATCTGGAGTGATGGTAACATCATAATGGTAAGCCTTATTGGGCATTTTACTTAAATCCATTATTAAATAGTTGGCTTCCGCTTCCCCTTTGACACCTAGAGTCCCAGGTGATATGCTGCTTTGCGAAGGAGCAGACGAAAGCGATGTACTTGATGACGAATGTGAAACACTTGATTGACGTGTTGGAGTTTGCTGGGGAGATTGTTGGTGTTGCGGTTGGGTCTGCTGTGGTTGTTGGCGTTGTTGGTGATGAGGCTGATTCGGTTGCTGTGGGGGTTTCTGCTGTTGTGGACCTTGTTGATATTGCGAACGCTCATGTTGTTGTGGGGTTTTATGCTGCTGTGGACCTTGTTGGTATTGTGAACTTTCCTGCTGTGGGCGGCTTTGCTGCTGCTGTGGCCACGTTTGCTGTGGTCCTTGTTGGTAT
>NW_017536987.1:209304-245938 GCF_001853355.1 Bactrocera latifrons | reverse complement strand
TGTGGGCGGCTTTGCTGCTGCTGTGGTCCTTGTTGGTGATGTGGTCCTTGTTGGTGCTGTGGTCCTTGTTGGTATTGGGAACGTTCCTGCTGTGGGTGGCTTTGCTGCTGCTGTGGCCAAGTTTGCTGGAGACCTTGTTGGTGCTGTGGTTGCGCTTGCTGCCGTTGTGGTTGTTGTTGCTGTTTACGGCTTTGCTGGGGACCTTGTTGGTGCTGTGGTTGCGCTTGCTGCCGTTGTGGTTGTTGTTGCTGTTTACGGCTTTGTTGCTCTTGTTGTTGTGGACGTTGTTCCTGTGGTCTGGTTGGCTGCTGCTGGGGGCGTTGTTGGTGTTGTGGCCGTTTTTGCTGTCTTTGAGTCTGTTGTTGTTGTGAACTTTCCTTCTGTTGTGCTCCCTGCTGTTGTGAACTTTCCTTTTGTCCACCTAGCAATATAATATAATACTAGTATACTTGATATCCTTTTTGCACAGTTAAATGGGATATAACTTCATACAAAAAAAAATCAATTGTTCATATAAAACACTATTTGCACCAATTAAAAAAGGAAAAAAGACGGTAAAAAAATCTCATTTTCGATGTAAAATTCGAAATTGTGTGTTTCATTGATTAAGATCATCCACTTCAAATATAAGTACATATGTCCAACATATAAAGTTTCTGCTATCAGATATAACCCTGTTTTAACCAACATTTACATTTTGTTTCACTCATATTCCATTTTGTAAGGTACAAGGTGTACAATCGTTTAAAAAAATATACATGCAAAAAGGAGATCAAATGCAACATAATTTTTGCATATAGCAAAAATATATATTTTTGATAAATAGACTAATTTTTACTTCAGTTTAAGAATTTTTGAAAAATTATTAAATTAACAAAATTGTATGAGAATAATCAATTATGAGTCATATATTTTGCAAGTGTTTTGATATGAATGTGTTAAAATTCACAATTCGGGGAACTCCAAAAATTACTAATCAAAAATTATGAGCATTTTATATTTACTTTCTTGCGGAGGTGCAGATTGCTTTGGTTGTGATGTGCCTGGTTGTTGGGACTCCAATTGATGCTGCGGATTCTCTTTAGGTTTTTGTTCAGGCTGTCCACCAGCTTCGGACTTTTTATTTTCTGTGGCAGATCGTACATATTATCGCAATTTCACAAGAACAAAGCACACGTATGTATATAAAACTTACTGTTTTTTCTTCCCATTTTCAACAATTTTTTTAAGATGTCAAAGGGTCTTCCTCTATAGACTATTTTTATCTTAGACAAACTGTATCAAATTTAATTATTTTCAGATTTAATTTATAATTTATTGTTATATTACGAGTGTCTCGCGAACGTTTAACGAACACGTAATTTCGGCCTTGTATGTATACCTTCAACTCTTGGAGATGCCATGTGAAAAAATAAGCAATCACCAGATTCTATAGCGCCTGCTACACGTTCAATATTTGTAATGTTAACCGCGATACCGAATGGCGATATTTTGAACGTTTATTATGCAATATTGATGTATCGCTATAAATATTAGCCGATGGAACAAAGCTTTGAAGAAAAAATTAAAAATCGTGCGATTTTTTATTAAAATTGTGTTTTCCATTTATATTTATAGACAAGAATTAACATATTCAAATATCACAATTAAAGACGAATACTGACCCGATAATTTAATGTGTATCATTTAACTGCAATCCATCAATTCTTAACATGGATCACGATCCAAATATCACAATAAATATTAAATATATGACAAATGCTTATGAAATGGAGCGAACCCAACAAGCATGAAATTCGTGAGTATTAGGGTGGTAAAATCATTTTGATTTAAGATTTTCTACAAATATGTTTATTTAAATTATACGTCAATTACCACAGATCCCTTACAATTAACAAAACTTACCGAAACTTTTGGGTATATACGATCGCTCAACACTCTTTTACGTGTACTGTCTTGTATGAGTTATATAATTTTAGGCCGGTCGCGAAACTCTTGGGTAAATGTATATGATCGCTCAACACTATTTTAAGTGTACTACATTGGATGCGTAGAAGAGTGATGAGCGATCCGCAACCGGCATAAAAATACATAACCCTAAAAAGAACGCCTGGCGCTTAACACCTTCCTGGAATTCCAGTTATTATCTTATCTAGACTAGACCACGTCCTGCAGACCATTATCCTACTTTACCTCCAAATAGGGGTATATAAAAAAATTACAACAACTGAAACATCCAGTGCTTCAATTCTATATTCTTCAATGTCAAGTAGCACAAGTACCAAGAGCCAAGGATAATACTAATAAATATTCGACAACCAAAATGTCATAAGCTTGCAAACTTGGAGCAATATTATCGTTGAATGCTACGAAAATTTTGCCTATAAAACATGGAATTGTTTTATTCACATCACCTTAGAATGTATTAGTATTCTCAATGGGTCAATTTAATTAATAATGTCCAATTCGAAATACCATTATATTTATTTAAGACCGCATTTTATTAACAGGTCTTCTACCAAATACCTATACATGCACATACATATGTAAATGGATGCATACATACAGTATCTACCCATATAAATAGGATGAAGTACTTAAGCGTTATCTTACTTGATTTTGATTACATAGAAGCTATATTTGTATTATTCCAAGAAAGCTTTTAAAAAAGCTTGTTTTTAACAAAATTCACTATAAATACAACAAAAGACTCATTTATATCGAAAGTATCCTACAGAAATATTCATATAGTATATATTTTAGTAAACAACTTGACGGTTAGAAGAAGTTCTCTTTCCTTTTGGTAGTCTTTGTATGAAACCAACATCATGATATTGGTAACGCTACTGTTCGTATATATTTTTTCTACTGTGACTGCTCTATCGCAGTCCCAATCAGATGGCTGCCTATATAATCTGCCAATGCCGACAAAGCCTGATCCTGAGGATTGTGTTGGATATTTTGCACTTTACGATAATGAATACATACAACAATATTGTCCACCAGGTGCAAAATACAGCGATGCTTTGAGTTGCTGTATAATAGGGCGTTGCCCCCCATGCAATTGTCAAACAACAACCACAATCTCGTCAGACTCTACAACTTCTGGAAATGATTGTAGCAGTGTCGAGACAACTTTTGCTACTAGCAGCAATACAATAAGCGACTTCACAAACGATTCTACTGAAGAAACCACAGGTTCCTCTTTTGAAGATAGCAGTACTGAATCTCCTCAGTCATCTTCGACAAGTTCGAGTTCAACGGATTATTCCACTGATACTTCTCCCAATAGCGAAGACACAACGAATTTGTCAACTGAAACAACGCTTATTACAAATGCTTCAGATGGCACCACTTCCAAAACAGAGATCTCCAGTGACACGCCAACCAGCGAAGAAACTTCGACAATGACAAGTTCGACCAATGGTCAGCCGGAAACACCTCCAACTGTTTCCACTGATTCCACAACAAATACTGATAACCCCATAACATCACCTGAGCCTCCGGGTGGGAAAACAACTACTAAGGATACCACAACAGATTCAACTCCAGCTGTGACTTCCACAACGGAGATTACTACGGATCTTACAACGACCACTACATCATTAACGCCTACCACAACTGATTCTACTCCAGCTGTATCTTCCTCTACAGGTCAAACAACAACAACTGTCCCAGCGCCTCCATCATGCGAAAACTTGAAAACAGGAACGTTCCTTCCTGATCCAGTTGACTGCAACCGTTATTATGTATGCAGTTATGGACAAGCTATACTGATGCATTGTCCGCCGACACTTTGGTTTGATGTAAAACTAAACGTGTGTAACTATCCTGAAAAAGTAACATGTGATGCGAGTGGTCGTCCTGAAACATCTCCAGATTTTACAACCACAACTACACCCAGTACGCCTACCACAACTGATTCTACTCCAATTGTGACTTCCACAACGGAGAGTTCTACGGATCCTACAACGACCACTACATCATTAACGCCTACCGCAACTGATTCTACTCCAGCTGTATCTTCCTCTACAGGTCAAACAACAACAACTGKCMCAGCRCCWCCATCATGCGMAAACTTGAAAACAGGAACGTTCCTTCCTGATCCAGTTGACTGCAACCGTTATTATGTATGTAGTTATGGACAAGCCATACGAATGCGTTGCCCGTCGACGCTTTGGTTTGATGTAAAGCTAGACGTTTGCAACTACCCAGAAAATGTAACATGTGACACGAATCAGAACTGATGCTGACTTTTGTGAGTATTTGTCGATAGTATGTACATATGTATGTATGTATATCAATAAATTAAAAAATGCTGTAAAGTGTTAAGTAATATTATTATTGGAATAAAATTATTATTTTCTGAACTCTTTAAACTCGAAAATATATATTTATTGTCTGTAAGTACACACTAGCATCATACATACATACATATGCGCATAGCACAGTTTCTACTAGTGCTATGAACTCTATTCAAGATTCCTTGTTGTCGGATATGGATGCCCAGCGATTTTGCATACTCGTATGTATATATAAGTATAAATATAAATAAAAAGAAGAGAGTTATACTCTGAGGAATTTATAATTTAACACTTTTTTGGACGGACTTTTGTTTGTACAACTCCATTCAAAGTTTTATTTTCCAAATTTCGTCCGCTCCCGAACAGAAGATATAATTTCACCAAACTGATAGTAATGATAAGTAATTATGAGCAGATGATAAAGAGAAGAAAATTGATTTTATTAAAAGGTATTGATTGTACATAATAGACATAAATTGAAAACTTCCGATATGATCGACCTTAGGACGTACATAATATATATGTACATATGTAATAAAATTAATGTTCACTCAGGCTCCGCATTCAGTTAATGGAAGTTCGTGAAGTTGAAAAGAATTGTGTTGAGTTAGAATAAGTAGTGCTAAATATTTGAATTGCTACAGATTTCCTAACAATTTTAAATAAAAAGAATACAAATATTAAGAAATAGAGCAAATCGTTGCAATTTTTTGGCTACAAATTTGGATAAATTGGAGAAAATGCGATATCAAATGATTTTAATGGCATTCATTTTAATGTTACTTTACTTACGTGTAACAAACGCAGAAATATTTGAAGAATGTAAAAATGAGCCTGACGATACATTTGTAAAGAGTTCACAGAGTTGTCAAATGTATATATATTGTAATGGTGACGATTCCTATTCAGGAGAATGCGATGAAGGTCAATATTTTGATGGTGATGCTTGTGACGATGCGGAAAATGTTTATTGCTTTTTGGATGACGTTGGCGAGTCAGATCCTGAGGACCCGGAAGAAACTGGGCCAGCTGATACAACGAGACCAACCGCTGCAACAACGACCGAAACTCCACAAATAACCACCAATAATGATTTGAGTACAAGCACTTTAGAACCGATTGTCGTTGCGCCAATGGTAAGAGATCACTGTCCCACGGTCGAGGATCCACAAACAATCGTATTCACGGCGAATACTCAGTCTTGCACAGGCTATTATCTTTGTTATCACGGTCAAGCCATTGAAATGCGTTGTACGGATAATTTACACTTCAATATACATACCGCTAAATGTGATTTTCCCGAAAATGTGCAGTGCATGGTGAGTTTTCAGAAAGACAAATGTACATTATTAAGTTCGTAGCACAATTACCAAGCGCGAATTAAGTTTAATAAGTTTATTACATATATTCATCTAACTAGAACTAAAACTGTACATGGTAGAAAACGATACACACTTTACCACGCAAAAACCTAACTCATCTTTAGCATTTAGCCTAAGGTTCATTAGTTTGAGAAGGTGTTCGAACCCATTTACGCTTCAGAGCTTTGATAAAATCTGATTGGCAGATATAGCAGAGAATTGTTCACACTTCCGGAAACTCCTTCGAGTTCCGGAAGCAGTACAGCGGACGCACACCATAGTCAGGCTATTGCAATGAGACGCCTTGGAGTCTTATTTACAAGCGGTCGTACCAGCAGCTTCTTACAACCAATTATATAAGCTAGTGTATATCATAGTAGTCAACTGTCAGAAGTTATAGTGACCAACAATTTTGACTTTGTTGCTATAGTACATATGTATAAGTATATTAAGAATGTATTTAAACTTAAATTCCCATATTTCATTTATCCAGATCGATCGACCAAATGCGAATAAATGTTTACCACAGGTCACCGACTTCTTTCCGCATCCACAGAAATGTAATTATTTCTATTACTGCATCAAAGGTTTTCTAACGGTGCAGCAATGCCCTTTTTATTACGGATGGGACATTGAAAGGCGTTCTTGTGTGCTTCTTGACCAGGCAAAATGTTTTGAAGGCTCGAGGCGTGCATGAGAAAGGTGGATGCGTAAATGAACTATATATGTATACATAAATGCACATCTACTTATTTCGATATAGATATTAACAATTGCCTTAAATAATAATTTATGAATCTTTAGATTACACATACATATGTATGTAAATAAAAAACTTATTTTCTATGCAAAAGTGGTGAACTAAATACATATATGTCTATATGTAAATAAGACCCAATAGTTTGAATTCGGTTAGATAAAAAAATGAGGAGCATGTAAAGTTAGTGCTTTGAAGGTATTCTGACGCATCGTCAACTATCAGTCATTCCGTTGGTATTTCATTTTAGTAGAGTGGTCGTCACGTTCAATTTATGAGAACATATCGACAATTTCTATTTTGCTATATTGCATTTGCAATCAAAATGAATTTCAATGTTTACGCATACACAGTTGCAGGCATGTGTACATCACTAAAATACATAGGAGACATCAGATAAAAGCCTGTTGATAAGCGCCATCAAAGCTTGTCGTGGAATTCGCGTAAATATTTTTATATATTATATGTACATAGGTGCGCATGTGAGCAAATACTTTGCAGTAAAACAAATAAATTTGCTTTACAATTAGCACGTGCTTCTGGATAAAAATAGTACTAGTCCGAAACAGCCAGATTTGTATGGTGAGTTATTGTATTTCGCTTCAAGAATTTTATAAAATGAAGTATGCGACATAATAGATTAATTTGAAAAGGTTTATGATACTTTATTTGCTTTCATTTCTTAATTTTATTAAACTACAAGGTTATCCTTGACATCTGACCAATACATATGTACACATTTGAAGTATGAAGCAATGCTTACGGCCATCCGGCTCGTGATTTTAGGCGATTGGAGTCAAACTTGGCACCTATACTTAAGATCCCAATATCAGATAAATAGAGAAGTGGATTCGGAGGTATGCGCAAATAGTTGACAAGACACTGGAACATTATCTATGCAATGCCTAGCCTTCACCGTACCAGACGGGTCCAAACTCCAACTTGTGAGACATGGAATCTTTTTTACCAGTGTGGCAGTCACGCGTTTTCCTTTTCAACAAATAAACCAACTACAAGGTTTTGTTTCACAATTGAACTAGATTTCAGTATCGCTTGGAACTACTTCCCTTCGGAATCGGATAATTGACATTGGGGAGGGCATCACAACGTAAACGAAAAACGATTATTCATTTGTAAAAAATAAAGTTAGCTATTTCTACTTGAAGTTCATAATAGTTGTGAAGTGGCCTATGAGGAGATACATGTTTATTTTGTCCTGAATATTACAACCTACTTGAGATTACACAATCAGTAACGGAAGTTCTTGAGAATATAATCAATAAATTTTTACATTTACTCTTTTATACACACATACATGTATTTGTAATATAACTGGCTATACAAACATACATATAAGTATATTAATTTTGAACATCCGCTTAGATCAAGAGCAAATTGCAGAGTGGCTAATTAAAAGTTGCCTCTTTTTACAAATTGTTACAAATTATTACAGTTTACTTATGAACATAATTATATACATATGTATATGACCTACCTTCCGTGCATGGAATCACAGCGGTAAGGCTATTCTTGATATCGATTCTTATACAGGACAGAATCGTCCTCTTCGTAAAGTTCCCACGACAGTCGGTTCTAGGTAACCTGGATTGGAGTCTTTGTTGTTATTCCCATTCCATGGTATAATGTGGGCATGCACACTCTTATAGGTAAATAAACTAAGATTTTTGTAAATTAAAAACATGTCATTGGCCATGTGCAGATAGCATAGGTTTGGATAGATAGCATACTTTCTGCCAATTTATTATTTCTTGTATGTTCATACATATCTACATTTATGAATGTATTTACATACATATATGCATAACCATACCAAAATTGAAGTTTATTGAAATCACACAACACTCTGAAGACAATCTACATACATTATCGAAATGAATGCCTCTGGCACCACTCGCCCATCCGTCAACATGAATTCAAATTGTTTAGTTGTGCCTAACACATCATCCATATAACACAAGATATATTTATACATTTGGGCGATCGGAAAAATATCTAAAATTTTTTTTTTTTTTTATTGAAATAATAGAGATGTCTAGTCGTCGATGGTATCATGAACTCACCGCGTTTTTGATCTGTTCCTTTGTAATCGGTGTTTATAACGACACCTATGAGGCATGCGAAAATAAACCAAATTACGCATTTATAACCAGCAATACGTCTTGTAGACATTACATATACTGTGCTGGTGACGAATCCTATGAGGGCGAATGCGCAGATGGCGATTATTTTAATGAACTATTGCAAACATGTGATCCCGAGCAACTTGTTACCTGCCAGCTTTACAACACAAGCAGCCCCAACCCCAGCTCCATGCAAACGGCACCAACCCAAGCTGCAATGAACACAACAGCCAGTTCAACATTTTCTTCTACAGTAATAGCATCCAGCACGTCAGCACCAATACAGATTACGACCAGCCAGACGAACTCTGATAACACGAGTACCACAAGTGCGTTGAGTGAATCTATTGCAACTTCAGTGGCTCCGCCCGTAACGGAGGGCGCTATAGCCATTATAATATCAACCGAATGTCCGTTAACGGATAATCCAAATCAAATGATTTTCGTGCCACATCCGAAAACTTGCTCAGATTATTTTATTTGTTTTCGCGGCCAACAAATGGCAATGCACTGTTCTTCTATGCTCCATTTTAATTCCAATACCGGCAAATGTGATTATGCGGAGAACGTTCGGTGTCAGGTAAGTGTTTCGGATTTTGGTATATTTAAAATCGCTATTTTAATCGTATTTGTACCATCGTGTAATGGTGGAATACGCTTTACTTCAATGAGTGAAGAAGAAAGGAGGGGTTCAGTGACAATTCCTCCCGTGCCCGGAGTTTTCAGGGTGTCATGGTGCTCTGCAACAATGATTGCAGTTTTTTCCCCCAACAATACACTACAATCATCTTCGGGGCTCAGCTTCCTCTCTACGCTTGGAGACATCAGAGGCCCAGCTGCTCTCCAGCATTTATTCCAGCTTTTTTAAGCTACTTTTCAGTATAATCAACCTCGGTTTCGGTTTTCTCTCTACGGCCCTGATAACAGTAAATAAATGTTTTTCGTAAAATTGTTTTGATTTTCAGTAATTTCGGTTAGCACATGTCTTTTTTACTTTATTGATTATTTTATGTCTGAATTAAATGAAAACTCATTTCATGCATCACCTTTACAGACTGTTTTCAGCAATCCAAGAGAGCAATGCCAGCTACATACGACCGATTTATATCCTCATGAAACGAATTGTAACTACTTCTATTCCTGTCGCAATGGATATCTTTTGCTGCAGCAATGCCCCTTTAAATATGGCTGGGACTTTGAACGACGAGCATGTACGGCGCTTCAGCAAGCAAGTTGTTACAACAGAAGAATAATGCAATGATTTCAAGAAAACGTATTTATAATTTTACGTAATAAAAATGTATCAAAAAATGTTTTCATATTTATGGTATTACGAATTTTAGCGAGTTACATTTATGGGAACATTCGGTGGGTTTTTGGGATGAAAGCGCAAAATTGAATTTGAAGTTTAAATACATACATCAATTGTTGCTAGGTAAGGGACAACAATGGATGATTTCTTAAGTGCGGCCGCCTGCGGTTTAGTGCTTATTCGCCTCCCTTTTCAACCCTTGCAACCAAGGGCCATCATGGGCGATATTAGTCAATAAAAATTTGCACCTACAATTTCGTCAAATTATAAATGTTGTGGATTTTTAAGAGAGAGAAAACCCCGACCGAACGTCGAACGTGAAATTGCTATTAAACGTAATTCAAATGATTTTTGTAAATGTATTTACCACTTGTGTGGTTGTGTGTATAAGTCAGCTATTTAAATATTGAGCGGAAATTAAAATGTCGTAAAGCGCTATTCTCTTGTTTCGATATTACCCCTGATATTATCTTATTTTGAACGAAGTCTTTGGTTTATAGCATAAGGATACTAACACTAATGCACATATATGTATACCATACATACATATTTAAATTTAACCGCTACTGTGCGCTTACACCGTTATATGTACAACTTAATTAATGAAAAAATGTATGTGTGTATGTACGCTTGTAGATACATACATATATCGCAATATCTCTTGGTTGGGGCTCAAAATTGAACATAAAGTTAGAATATTTCACATGGTGCATTGCAAAGCACGCAAATTCACTCACAAAAAAAATTTTTTTACGCATTTAGGAAGTGCCTATAAGAATGTCGTTGGTACTGATGACACCGCTGAAAGGTACAACAAAACATAAGTGCATAAAACTTTACGAGGCTATACATAAAAAATCTTTTACTTTCAATCATTGACACAGTTGCGTACATTTGTTTGGCCTGGACAACAATAATACAACAATCCCAATCATATACGTCAAATTCCATAACACCGCCTAAGAAAGGGCGTCAAAATAATATATGTCGAAACCACACCGCTGGAGAATTCGATAGAAACCCTGATGATTGCCGGTCATTCTACCTGTGTTTGGAAAATGGACAGGCAGTGATGGCGCCCTGCCCGCCGACTATGCTTTTCAATTCCGTCAGTAAACTTTGCGACACCGCCGAAAATGTCAATTGTAACATTACTATACCAAGTAGTGGCAGTAATAACAATAACAATAATAGTAATAATAACGGTAACACTGATGATGATGACAACAGCGAAGCTTTAAGTGCTTCCCGATATTGTGCCTCACTGCAAACTATGCAAAACCGCATCGTTTTCGTTGGCAGCAATAGTAATTGCCAGCAATACTTCATATGTTATTATGGGCAGGCGGTGTTGCAGGAATGTAGTGCCAACCTACACTGGAATAAAAAAATTGATAAGTGCGATTTGCCCGAAAAAGCTGGTTGTGAGATGTGGAACGGCGACGTCGGTATCGGTCAATACACATCCGTAAACGATAATGGTGACCATGCCAATACTGTTGACGAGCTATCAAATGGAAGTGAATATGCTGCACAATCCACAAGTGCTGAATTAATCAATTGTCCAATATATGGACAACATGTATTTCCGCATATGTCGCGTTGTGAGTATTTTATTTACTGTATCAAAGGGCATGCTTCATTGCAGAAATGTCCCTTTTACCACAATTTCGATATTGTGTCGAAAAGCTGTAAATGGCGCACAACCGCCGTTTGTGTTCGAGATTTAAATATTAATTTTAATAAATTAATTGCTAAATAAGCTGCAGCCAGTAACATTTTTCTTATGTATATTATGTGTATGTGTGTACGACTGACAGAATAGAATATAATTTGAAGTTTGAACCGCGACCTAAGGTCTATTGTGTCGTCTACTCCAGCACTCTGATGAGTTCTAGGAACTTGCTAAAGGCCATTGAGATGATGTGATGCCTATCCACATAAATACTCAGGAGTTTCCGTGCGACTTGTAGACGGAAGGTTCATCACGCCTTTAAAACTTGCTATGTTGTAACCTACCAATACCAATTTGGAATGACGCATACCTATGTCTGGCTGACAGTAACAATAGAATACAACAATTATTTATTAGTTTGCATTTCATACAAGTTTACTTGTTTTGAAATTAACTATATGTTTAAGTTAATTTCAAAACAAGTAAACTTGTAAGTATGTAAATATTTGTATATTTATGTGTGAATATCATATGCATACTTGTAATTAAATTCCTGTTCGCTGCATACTCCTATCTGGGTTAGCATTGGATAATCACAGTTAATCAATTGCATAGATAAGACAGCCGTTATAAAAGGGCCTAAGTTTAGGTAACGTTATGTTAGTTATATATATTCTTGCAACTGATCCGTGCCAAACTAATATGTTAGGTGATTCATTAAACAATAAAATAATGGAAGTTATTTAATTTTTATAAATATTGTTTTAGAACCGAAAATATTTAAATTCCTTGCAACCGTTTTTACGGTAACCACTTGGTGCGAGGGATTTTTAAATAGCACGATGACAGCTCCACAAGATTCACAGCGATGTTATGACAAACCTTATGGTTTTAAGATTGCCGACACTACTGACTGCCTTGGATATTTTATCTGTCATGGCGATATGATCATACAACAATATTGTCCACCGGGACAGCGATTTTATGCTTCCTCGCAAATGTGTCAGATTGGAAAATGTCCGCCCTGTGATTGTGAGATTGATTGTAGCAATGTTCCTGATGGCACCCTGTATGGCGACTGTATGCATTGCCGATTCTTCTGGGAATGCGTTAGTGGCCGAGCAGTACATCGCTTTTGTGAGCTTGGTAAGTGGTACGATCGCGCTAAATACGTTTGCAATTATCCAGTCTACGTAAACAACTGTGCAGTTAATCAAGATTAAAAATAAAGTATTTAAATAAAAGAAAACTGTATATAATTATTTGAGTCGATACCTTTTTCCAATTTTCACAAAAATATTCATTAGCATTATTATGTTGTTTGGCAATGTGAGTTATAAGCAATTTTCGTTGGCAATATTGCTCTGTAAAATTATCAAGATTACAACTATTGCCTGCGGAGACTGAATGTTTCTGCCAGCGTCAAACGTCATTTCTCTGAATCCCATCGTTTAGTAAATGTAAACAAAATTAATGTGGCGTAATTACAATAGATTTTAAAAACATAAAACTTGATGAGTGACCCAAAATGAAACAAGAAAATTGTGCTCATAAAGAAACGATAGAATATACGCACACCACTGTGCCTTCATCAATGAGAAGTCCTTATTGGAAGTATTTTGGATTTCCTGCCGATAGTAATAATAAAATTTTGACTCGGCAAAAAATTATATGTACGATATGTGGTGCTGCTATTACATACAACAAAAATACATCTAATCTTCGTACGCATCTTATATCGCGACACCCTGAGACTCTGCATCAAATGCATAATCATCAAAGGCAGCCAAACCCAGGGTGCTCTAGTAGTTGTGACATGACTGATGCTGGCGATTTTAATAGTGTCACTATATTGAACGAAATGGGAAAGGATGAATGTAACTCGGATAAATTACACTTAAATAGAAGTGATAAGGGTGATCCTAATGTCAGTAGTCTATTAAAAATAAGACGTCTAAATACAACGAATGCACAAGAGCTTAAAGTGGAACTAATGGCTTCCCATGGTCTAGTAAGCCATCCGCAGCAAAATGATTATCAACATGAACATACGGTAGATTTCTCAGCTGTTGAAATTAATTGTGGTTCTGATTATCACTCGGTAAGACACGAAAACAAGGAAATCGACAAAGATGAGCATGAAGCGATTACAGAAAATGAAACCAGTTATGAATTTTTAACTTCGGAAACAGAAAATGATTTGAAAAACGATGAAAATATTGAAATTAATTGCTCCAGTGATTTCAATGTTGCGGATATGAACCCCGACGCGATTGCATTAACGGAAGATGAAGCAGTCATAATTGACAATGAGATTTCTCAAAAACCTATGTTTGTATATTGCAATGACTCATTGCCATGCTCAATTGATTTGACAAAAAAATCAAATGGAATAACTCACAACGAACTTCTTGTAAATATGTTGGTGTCTGATTTACTGACGCTTAACGTGCTTCAAGGAGTGGGTTTCAAACAATTACTTAATACGATAGGTTTTGTCAATGTGGATAAAGAGCCAGTTGAGAGCAAAATATTGGCCGATTATTCAAAAATGAAATGTACACTTAAAAAATACATTGCTTTACATTTGTTGCAACAAGATAAACCCTATTCATTCAGTATTGAAAACTTTAAAAATAATGGGGGAACTGACATAATAAGTGTTTATGTAAACTTCCACATTTTCGACGTTGAATATAAATTTGAGAGTATTTTATTAGAAGAAATTGTTTGTAGCAAAAATACAGATTTAATTCGGTCGCTACAAGACTTCGATCTTAGTCGTTGTGCAGCGATTGTAACAACTAACGCAAACAACTCAATTGTTAAGGAATTTGCACTCGCGAATGGTAAGAATTAGTGTTAACATAATTATTATTTAATTTACTTAATGAATTTTTTATTTAGGTATCGAAATAGTACCATGCGTAGGGTCAGTATTAACCCGATGTCTTTCTTTGATCTTCCAACAAGATGTGGTATCTGATTTATTTGAACAAATTTTTGAAATAAGTGAGGTATGAACATTTATTTATGTATATTACAATATGAGTGTGAAATGTCAAAAGTATAACTATTTTTTAATATTTTTAACATTTAAAAATTATATTTAGAAAAACCCTTATATCATTGATGTGTTTTAGAAGAATTTAAACTTATCAATTGTGAGATTATATTGCCCATGGTGGAAACTAAAGCTTCTTCAGGATTTTTTCGATAGTCCTTTAGCGGCAGATGAAAAGTACAAGAAAATGTCATCAGAACTGGGAAGGTTCATTACATATATTAAGCCCTTAAAGGTACATGCATTCGTAGATATCTAATTTTATTTGAATACGAACTTACTCCTTTTAAATAGATTATGTTTGATACAATAAACTCGGAGCAAATGCCGTTCAGCACACTCGTGCGTCCGTTGGTAATGCAACTATTCGATGAACATTTTTTAAAATTCAATACTAATGACAATGCTTGTTTGCAATCAGCGCAAAAAATTGTTAGTACTGAGTTACGTAGTAGGTATGTAAAACAGTTCACAAATATACGCATATATGTATTCAAAAAGTACTCTTTGGTTTTTGAATATTTAATTACAGCATTGCTGGATGTTCATTTTTTTCTGAAGCAGTGCTTTTTGATCCACGATTTCAACAAGATTTCATTCAATCCAGCCCACAGCCAACACTACAGAAACAAACCGATTGTTTTGGCAGTATTCATCGTTCAGAAGTAATACTGTCGGTATATAATCGGTATCCACATTTGCTGAAGCAGTTAAACTTGAAAATAAAACTGGAACAAAATCGCATAGGTGCCTCGTCACAAGCAGTGTCGAAATCATGTTGGTAACCAGAAGAATATGCGTATTTCTTTTAGTAATCTTATTTATATCTTGCAGGTTTACGATCGTTTTTCCAGCGTATTAGCAATCCCGCCGGTGAGACGAATTTTCAAAACATTAACAACACACCTTCCAAACAGTCGCATCCGAAAGTTGCTATGGATTTGGAATTTAATCGATACAAATGTGAACAAACGTTAGATTTGGAACTATGCCCTCTAGTTTGGTGGCAAACACATTCTGAACGCTACAAATGTCTGCATAAAATCGCAAATTATTATTTGAGTGTGCCGTGTTTAACACCACGGTGGCTAACGAGTGGCCAAGAAGAAGTGGAAGTAATCGATAGAAGCCAGTGGTGGCAAAAAAGTAAGTCACTGCAGTATCTCCATACAGCAGAGAAGTGCATATGGTATTTGCGTTACAATCGTAGTATATATAACAAAATGCTGGCCAAATCAACTAAAGAGCGGTCTGCGTGAAAAAGCTGAAGTTGGAAAAACTCGTATCCCAATGAGATATTTCTACATACAATGCGATGTAAACAATAGCTAATAGTGGGTCCTTTTCAACTCACTGACAATTGTCGTAGACATATATTAATATATTTACGGAATAATTTTAATATACATACATATGTATATTGGAGTATGTATCAGAAATGTAAATGTGCTTTATTTTGGCAATTTTGAAAAGCACGGCAAGTTAAGAAAATAATTATTTATGTATTTCAAAGTAACGGTGGTTTCATTTATTCAAACAAATGAATTAAATAATTCTGTAGTATACATATATAAAATTGTTTATTTGATATTTCTTTAATTTTGAAATTTTTATAAGTATATTTTAAATACTTTGTTTACATAGAGGACTGAAAATAATTAAAATTAGTATTCTATATTTGAAATTTGGCTTAATTGGTGTTTTCATCCTTAACAATTATACGGCAGCATCATCCTTAAAAATTCTCACTAAATGTGATACAATTTCAGAAAATGCAGAAAAGAAATTATATTGCTAATGGGTTTTCAATTCATGGTAATTATTTTATTAAACTATCTTTACTTCTGTATAGCCACAAACATAATATGTTGTTATTGTTCGGAGGATACATTGTATGTACTATATCTAGTATTTATGATTATGCATGCATGGAACTCGAAACGAACTTGGTAGAAAAGTAAAATATAATACTTTATGTTTTATTTTTTTTTTTTTTTTTGTTTTTGTTTTGGTACTTTCCCTTTTCATATTGTTTTTTTTGTATATTGTGCTCTATAAATTTCAGTTGCATTTATAAAAACGATAAATTTCTATGAACAGAAGGTTCGTCAATAAAAGAGCATCCAAATAACTTCATAGATAAATAACGGGCAGTTGTTGCATGTCGATACAATTTTAATAATAATATTTTCATGCATATCTTTTACATCTAGTGAAGACTTTTACGATTTTAAAGAGACATGAAGTTTTTGTTTACTGATAAATAAAAATCTGTCCTTATAATTTCGAGTTCCAAAACCTTTTTAATCTGCCAAATTTAGTATCAGTTTTTATATTATTTAAATGAACAGAATATCTTATAACGCATATACATATATAAGTTTAATTATATTTTGGGCACTAGTTTGAAATTGGGAGAATTATTGAATTTGATCTTAAAATGCTTTCAGCTTGATATCGAGTAAAATCACATTTATAAATACATCTCTGCTAATATCAATGAGCTGACAAGACCTATTTATTGCTATTTGCTTTTCGCGAATTGTTCCAAACAATCGTTTAAGTTCTAAAGTATTTATATAAATTAAAAAAAAAAAAACAATATGCTACAATCACAAAATATGGTTACAACGGTGATGTGTTTGAAATATTGCTTACTGTTTTAATCCAGTTTTTCAAGCGCGCCTTTTTATGCGAAAAAAATTTTTTTCTATATATAATTTTAAGGGTTTAGGGTTGAAATTAACTGTAACTAATAATTTGTTGATAATAATATTTTTAAAAATGTGTTATGTTTACGTATGTAGCGGTTCTACGTAATTTGCGGGGTAAAGGCCAACACGCCCATTCATGCGCCCTTTGCACCAACCTTGCTCATCTTCGTCTTCTAGTTTCTCAAAGACCTCACCTTGATATAAAACGGACATATTATATAATCATATGTATATATAAAACGGGCATATATAATCTTATGTATTTCAACTCCTTTCCTATTACCTTGTTTAAATGTCAGCTCATCATCTTCGGCTCCTTCGTAATCATATAAAGCCTTAACTGGAATACCTTTCTCGCCATTATCCACTAACACATTATCACCCTCATCCCATTCCTCCTCTTCCTCGAAGGGATTGACTTCGGGTTTGCTGTTACCGTTACTAATAGATAAATTGTATAAAATATGCTTTGCCTTACACAATGAAAACAAAATAAATTAAAAAGGTTGCGCCCAACTCTCATTTGGCGACTTATACCTTTTTCAGACAGAAGATTTCACCTTAATAAAGGTGATCTTTTTAGGCACCCTTATTATAATGGAATATATCGTGACTATTTAAAAAATATCTTATTGTATGTTAGAAAAAAAAAAAACTTACGTTACGCTTGAATTGCGGTTATTTGCAGTTGAGGTTGTACTGAAACCTTTCCCGGTCCCCGCAGCTGTGGACCCTGTTGCCGATGTTGGGGAAGACGAAGACTCTTGTTGGATGGCCTTTCCACTACCTTTGCTTGAATATGATGCATTTTTCTTTAGGCTATTCGTATTATAATCCTAAATGTAAATTTAGGGTCAACGGAAAACTTGTGCATATAACAATATTAATATTTAATTAAACATACATGTGGGTCCTCAGCGACTGGTCGCTGATTGATGAGTGTAATTGGTGCTGCCGGAAGTGCCTCCTTTGATTTGCTACCCTTTGCTATATCACGGAACTCCTCAGTATACTCCTAATTTTTTTAAACAAATTTTAATTAAATGAGTATGCAGTTTTATGTAAAAGCCGAGTACATACCACAAATGCTGGCCAATTCATAGCCATATTGACACCATGATTATTCGACCACCATTTGAGATCCTTTTGTTGGTCCGCATTATTTATGGTATGGTAGAATTCTTCATATATTTGTGGTAGACTATAACGTAATGAAATGTATTGGCTGATAAATTACATTTTCTATCGAACGCATATAATAAATAATACCTACCATTGCACCTTCGTGAGGTCCAAGCAGGAGTGTATGTTAAATAGGACCTCTTTGAAGAACATTAATCGAGTCCTCTCCATGGCTTGGCACTTTTCAAACACCGACGTCATATCCTCGATGTATACCGAATTATATTTGGTAATCTCCGCGATAGATTGTTCGTATTTCTCTCGACATTTAGCCACTTGATCTTTAGTTTTTTGAACGCGATCATGCATTTTTTTCACCTAAATGAAAAAGTTTTCCGTTTTATAACCATTAGGCCTAAATTAAACATTTGTGAATTTGTTATATACATTCAACTTTTAATTTGCCTACTATTAAAAATGTATGATGTGAATCTGGTTAGATCAATGGAACTAACGTAAAGGTCAGACAAATGCCAATTTTCATGACCTCTTAAATACAGATGTACATAAATACAAGTCATTGATTTTGTGATTACCTTAAAATAATTTTTAAGGCGGTGTGTGTTTATATCTAATATAACCAGTTACTTATATCTTTTTTATACTATATTTTCACATTTCTAATCTATTACTCACGATGGGTATTGCAACATAATGTTAATTTCGATATGCGAATAAAAAAGTATTCTTATCTATGGAAAATAGTTAAAGAGCGCTGAAAAGCTAATTAAGTAACTCGCACACAGAAAAAATTAAAATATTTTTATTACACGTTTAACAATGAAAGCTTATAACAGATACCACTATCTATCTAATTTCATTAACCAGAATAACCATTTTAAACTTTCTATATACACCTACGATAGTTAATGAATAAATTTTAAATATGTTTTGATTACTTTTTGTACTTCTGGCAATACTTTTAGTATTTGCCACAATGTCTGGATATAGTGAACGTTTGTGGAGTTTCATTGTATAGATGCCGTCACTATTATATAATCTGATAAACAATCTAGGATGCACACCTACCTGGTCTGGCGATAATGAGCTATCTGCTGTGGCATTCCGTTCCTGATTGGTGGCACTACGTTCTGTTTTACAAGCAGCGTGATAATCAGACTTTGTCTTCTCTACTTTAGCTAGTAATTTAGCCCAAGGTTTTTGAGCCTTCTTAAACATATCCTCCATATCCTTGCGTTGCTTAATCTGCATCAGCGTATGATGGTAGTTGTCTTTCTGCCAAGATTTTATTTGGCTGTTTACATCGTTACAGAGGTTTTCTTTTATTTTTAAGTGCACGTCACTGATGCGTTCAGCTTCCGTGAGTACACTTTTCCAAGCGGCTTCCGAAGTGCCATATTCGGGACCTAAATTATAAAAATTTAGTAAAATTATAAAAATTTAGTAAATATTTATAATTTTATGTTTGTTAACCAGTGGGATCTCATTTAGTATATAATGTCTAAAGTCCAAATGAGGCATTCAGACTTTCAGTATAAAACTAAACGTTTGTGGCAGTTAAAAATTTGTTGTTGTTAATATACTGATTTAACAGTGCTTGACCGGATACAAAATTCGGGTCCGTTCCGATTACGTAGATCCGGCTGTAGTGGTAACGCATTTAGTCTCAACCCTTTAACATTCTCTATGAAAGTGAAAATTACTCGGTTCATTTCCTTCTATACAATTAAGTACATGCGCTTTGTACTTTGTATTAGCAATCGATTTTTGAAACCTTTGCAATGACATATTGCAACAAAATTCAAACGTAAATTGGTCATAACAGACTCTACGTAAAATATGTATGTAAACATTTAAACAACACATAATAGGTTATTTGAAAAGCTTACGAACGAGCAATACTACATACATATATAGATACGAGTCATATTGCATCTAGGATTAGACCAGATCTTATCTTGTATATGCTTATAAGCAATGACAACATGCCTGATGCCAATACTAATTACATTCACATAACGATGACACCTCGCGAATAAATGTTTGGATGTTTACGCTAAAACTTGAATTACTTCCAAAACATGAGCTCATCTGAACAATAAAAACATTTAGGCACAACTAAAGCGCGATCGCCTATAGAAAACAGAACAGGTAAGGGACGTATTTAATATACATATGTACATCATTTGTTTAGTTTTCGTGTGATTACGGCTTTGTCGACGAATTCCATGCATAAATAATATATGTATATTCTGGTAAAATTAGTAACTCAAACATTACAATATAAAAGTAAGACTTAAATTTAGAATTCTCCATCACATAAACTAAGGCTTTTAAGAACGCTTTCGATGGCGTTATAAAACAAAAGCAACATATACTGAATGGCCGAATTTTTTTTCAAACTTATAAAAAAAAAACCGCGAAATATGACCTAAAAATTACAACATGTAGTAAAAATTAACAATAAAAGCACAGAAAAGCCAATATAATACAATACCATTTTACACAACTAGCTTAGTTACATTGAATACGTTCGAGATATATAGAGAATCTTTGCGGAAACAGCAAAAAATAGCATATAAAATGTTTTGTTTGGTATTTCTTTTTTGAGTGCTCTACTTAAATAAGTACAAAAAACTACCAAACCATATATAATAATCTAAGCATGTATGGCACTTGGTATAATAGTAGCAAACGAATCATAGTAAGTGGTTTTATGTTTGCTCGCTGGAAGTATGTTCACATTAATGTCTTCAGTTAAGAGAAATACCTTAGCGCTACCGGAACGATAAGGCCTTTTATAGTTAGATCAGTTAAGTTTTTACAGTTAACAATAGGATTCATAATAAAGTATCCTTTTACTGATTTGTTATGCTAATAAATATGGTTACATTCAATTACCTTTTTCGATTAGCTCTCCCCATTTTTTCGACCATGCACGTAAATTCTTCGCATATCCTTTTTCAATATCGGCACGTTCCTGTATAAGTGTCTGCAAATCATTGCAAAGCCTGTTAAAGCGAAAGCAAAGTCGTGAGTTGATTGAAAATAGCAGAAAGTAACAATGACGTATCCTTCTAACTCACTTGTAGCCATCTTCAATTCGTTTAGTGGTGCGCTTGTAGTTACCAGGCTCCCAAAAGGAATCACTACCAGCCTGTAAAAGGTGATCATCGCTGTGATGCGACATGACCTAAAAATGTATAGAAATAGTCTAGTGACCAATTTTTTGAAATGCTTTTAACTAATACACATTTTTTGAAGCACATTATATCAAATACATAAATGCTTGTAACTTTGCGATATGCGCTATCTCCACACTTTATTTGCGATTTAACATTTAACACAAACCGGACAGATAACTAAACGTACTACAATTGTTACACGGGCGTGACGCTCATAGATATGTAAGAATTAGGTAAATATATCTCACTGACGAAGCTACAGCTGCAGCTACAATATTACCGAACGGCGGGATCGCTATTTTTTGTTAATTAACCGCGCTCGCGCGTATAAAAAGAGAGATCAATAAAGAGCGCGTTGCTTAGAGTTTAGACGAGAATGTAAATTTTCCATATACGGTTTTTATTTGTGTATATTATTTTCTACTTAATTTGTTAACTGATGAGCATATGCTTACATAAGAAAGATTAATATTTTCAGCCTTAAAAGCGGTAAAATATATACACATATGGCACCTGACGCGATTGACTGTATATTTTATTTTAATATTTCGATTTACTTTACGTTGTGGCCAATCCAAAATATAAGAAAATTTCTTTGAAATGGAAAGCGAAATAAAAGTTGAAGATACTTTAAGTTATGCACGCGTCGGGTTGGTGCCCCAAAACTTACTGTCAGCAACGATATCATATGCGAATACAAAAAATCGCACACGATGTAGTCGTGGAATTCTTGTTATTTTTCTATTACTATATACTTACCTGTCTAACGTATACTTAACTCAGTTGTATATACACTGCTTTGACTTTGGGCTTCTTGTTTCGATAAAATTGCTGATAGTAACGGAATACTCTTTCCAATACCGATTCTCTTATATTATATTAAGATCTCTTTTAAATAACTGAATACAAGTACGTGAACTTACATTGATTGGTGTATTCCAATACTTTGGGGAGCATCTTTTTGTGCGCTTCTAATTGGATTGACATATTGGCACATTTTAATGATACTAGTACACATTTTGAGTTGATAACACAGTATGGTAAAATAAGAAAGCTCTATGTAGGATAGTTAAAGATGTTCATGCCTATATACACATGTATGTACACTACAAGCAAATCTAAATTGGCGTTAGAACTTCAAATTAGAAAAGCCATAAGTTTGTTTGAAACATATATTAATAAGCCGAAGCTGGCTTCCAGGTAAAAATGCGAAATTTGAACCTATTGCGGAATAAACCAAACTTATTGGACAATCATTGGTTCTACGCTTTATAAATATCCATAAATTTTTGAGAGAACTCTTATTTCTTCAATAATTTACAAATTACCCGTGGTACGGTTGTAGATTATAAATCTTACAGTACAAATTTTGGTGAAATGATGTTTTCCCCTATTTATGTACAAAATGTCAACATTGTTTATGAGGAACAGATTGGTTAAATCAGTCAGATACAATGATATCTATACTGCAAGCATTGATAAAGATAAACATTTCATTTTTAGAGGTTTAAAATTTACCATTTAGTATATTTTTTTCGTGGTATCAAAATATTGCAAAAAAATCGCAAATAATAAGCAAAATTGTGTACAAGCGTCGTTGGATAATAAACAAGATACGGGTTGTAGTGAGAAGGTTCTACTTACTTCAATCCACTGAATTCTAAATACTTTGTTGCAATGTGTTCCAAAATGGAGTAGCAGCAATATTTTTTTATATGTTAAAGACAGTTGGATGAACAATGTTGAAAAAATGCCGCATCAATAACTTTAGATATTTTCTATCATATGTATAAATGAATGAGTAACACTGCAATACACAAATCTGCAGCCTAAAACGGTGGCAAAATGTCGATTTATGCCTAATTATTCCTTGTCCACAAGATTCTTCACAAGTTTAGAAATATCTATATTTGTAAATAATGAACTATATTTATATTTTGTAATGTGTTAGTGACAAGAAACACTCCCTAAAACAACAGGATCTCGCTTTCTATTTTCTATTTTTCCCCAACTTACGTTCCGTTTTTGCGTCAAAAAATTATTCGTTTGTCTGTTTAAAAAAACGATTGGAATTAATATTTACCTACTAAAAAACACACAAAATAGTTGCACAACAGTTATAACTAAAATTAGCACTTATTTTTTCTAAAATATATGCGACAATCTGCGAAAAAACTCACACGCGAGCACAGAAACGACATCGACCGAATTTCACAGCAATGAAAGTAAAGAGTTGCCAGTCGGCAATATTTCACTACACACATCTTAAATTAACAATTGATATTTCATACTCAAAAGCCTCACAAGTTGCACGTTGTGTATGGTTAAGTTTTCGGGCAAATTCCTTCAATATATTGAAGATCTGAGCGTCATTCCTTATAAAAACAGCATGATTTTATCCAATTCACAAATACTTACGCAGAAATATTTCTAAGTATTCTGCAACATGAATGTCAATAATTATTGCCGGCGGAGACAAGGCATTAAGACTTCATCTTTCCGGCAACATTATATTATTCCAGGGTTGATTAGCAATCAATAATTTATTTGGAATGTGACAATTTTGTATACTTATGTATATTCTGGAAAACTTGTTAATGAAACTTTTAATGTAAACAAAACTAAAATGGATATGTAAGCAAAGTGGCAGAAGCTATTAATTTTCTTTTTTTATATTTCTATGGAAATTAATAGAAATTACTTTGACTACTGGCGAAAACATGACGTCACAAATACTAAATAAATAGTTTTTTACTAGCTCTTTTGACTGACGGCGTAAAAGTGACGTCACAAATTCTAAATAAATATTTTTTTATCTCTCTTTTTTGTTTTTTTACAGTGGTTCACACATATTTTATTTTACGTTAGTTAATATCCCGATTTTCTACAATTATAATTTATGTGATCTGAAAGTTAAAGAAAGCAGACAAATGTTTGTGAACGACTACCATTAACACGTTAGTATGTTTAATATTTTGTGAGGTCACCTCGGGACTTTCAAGCCACATCACATCGAGGGGAGAGAGTCACCTAGGTACTGTTTAGGGTTGGTGCCTGCTTTGCTTATAGAGCCAGCTGACATTCAGCATTCACTGCAGTCAACTCGTGACTTACATATCAAATCAAATCGAGGCGCGAGAGTTACCTCAGCACTGATCAGTCACGGTGCCTTATTTACTTATATAGAGCCAGCTTGCAGCCAGCTTACCCTGAAGTCACCTTATGACTTCCAAATCAAATTACATCACGACATGAGAGTCTTCTCAGCACTGGCCAGGCACGGATGCTTAGCTTCACGTGAGGTCACCTAATGCCTTTCAAATCACATCCCATCGAGCTGTGAGGGTCACCTAAAAATTGGTCAACCGCGGTGTTTTTATAGAGCCAACTTCCGTGAGGTATCTCATGACCTTTAAATCACATCACATCGATGCGTGAGAGTCATCTAAACACGGGCCGGGTATGGTACCTACTTTACTTACATAGAGATAACCCTCCAAATCATATCGAACAATTTTCTGTTCCAGTCTTATTGTAAATTACATAAGAGGCGTTAAATAGAAATAAGCTGATATTAAATAATTAATAAATAAGTTCCCATAATTTGTATTACATATGATATGCCATTGATATTTCCTTTATTATTGCCACAAATACTACAATTTAAATGAATGTTTGTGCAGATTACCGTGATTTATTACAAGAGCGGCAATGCTATTTTCCATCGCAACATTTGTAGGTAATTAAAGTATACACACAGGCCTGCGACTTTTCATCAAAGAATTTATCGCCACTGCACCGTTTCTTTTCAATTTCCTCACCATTTCTGCAAACCGTATAGCTTCTGCAATTGTCGTCATTAGTTTGAACATCCATGTCACCTCGACCTTGGCATCGATTATAACTGCAATCCGATTCGGTAGGATCTGTACATGATGAGCTCGTTTGGTCGAATAATTTGCCAGCTGGACATTGCATAAAGATGGGGTTTAAGTCATTTTCCTTTCCATAATCACGACAGTAAAAATACCCGCGACATGACACACCATCGGAATAGAAACCTTTGCGACTTTTACAATCAAATTGTGGCACGCAAGGATATTCCGGTAACTTTGTTCCACAGGCACTAGTTTGTACATCGAAGTATTTTGTGCATTTTTGGCTTACACTCTTGCCATTTTTACACTGGTAGTAAGTACTGCAATCTGTTGAATTACGGTAATTCGTGCCATCCGGTACTAAGTCACAAATTTCTGGTATAATATTACAATAGTTCACATTTTCAAAATCGCACATTGATTTGGCTTCATTGAAATAATAACCATTCCCACAATAGCCCTGCAGTGGTTGACCATTGTCACAGTAGAAATATCCCTTACAAGTAGCTGGGTCGGTTACCCATTTACCATTAATATTTAAGCACCGATTGCGGCAATAGTCGTCACCATCAGAAAGTTTGGCTTCTGAGACACAATTTTGTGCGCTGCGATCAAATTTTTGCAGAGATGGGCATGAGTACATAACACCCGTAGAGTTGGAACAATCTATATATTCTGTGCATGACCCGGGATTTCGAATGCGCGTTCCACTCTAATGAATTGTAACGACATACGATTTTTGGATATTAACTGAGAACATAATGAACATAATGCATAAATGAAAACATTTATACATACCTTGAAAAGACTACACAATTCCCTTGGATCGGTTAATATGGTTACACATGCGCCAAAGTCATTTAGGTAGAAGAGCAGATTAAGTATAAGTAATGCTGTAAATTGTATAAACGTAAGTAAGTGCGCAAGTGCTGTTGTCTTAAAGTCGTATTATCGTTTAAATTTCCTTATCATGCACAAGATTAGAGAAAAATTTACCGTTGATATATAATTCGACTCTCCAAAAGTCAATCAAATAATTTTTGTTATTATTTAGTTTGAAACGAATGTTCGAAAATTGCTTATTTTTAGTTATACAAAGACAAAAATACACAAGAGAATAATGATAACTGATCTTTTTCTCTATAAAATCGCGTATGCGGGGATTGTTTACAAATGATTGTGAACATCTCTGCCTTAGAGACTGTGGGACTAAAAACAGTTTCGAGTCACTGATTTTTAAGTTCAAATCTGAAAATACTGTTGCAAGGGAGATAAGTGATTTCGACAAGTCATCAATAGAATATGTAAATGCACCTACGTATTTAATTTCATTCGGATATCTCAAAATCTGACGAACAGATTTTTATGATCCTTAAAAAACTTCACCTTAGACCTTTAGTCTCTTAGGCAAAGTAGTTCAGAATGATGCGCAGAAAATTTCCCACAAACGCAATTTTTCCGTTTTTTGGCTCCCTGCAAATCAACACGCTCTAATGTGTATAGCATTGAGATCTCTGGATATCTTATGCACAAAATCGTTAGATTTTGTTTTACACTTACACTTTTTTAACATTTTAATAATTGCATTAAATATCTATTAACAAGTCAAGAAGCTATTTTACCGCAGTCCACCTCAGAGCTTTTGCTTACGATGGTCACTTGATACTGGAATGAGATTTCTTACGTTCAGCACTTTTAAATAGATACGTCCGACTCTCACTAATTTTACTGGAACATATTCGTATATGTACATACATGTGCATATATATTATTTGTTAAACTTATGTAGTGATTAAGAAAATCTGACCATCCACATATGTATGGGCATATCTTAGTATACATATATACAAATTTGTATACATATATTTCCTTCATTTTAAAACATAGACGTATATGGCACAATATAGTATAATATTAAAATTTACAATTGCACATATGGGTATATATTAAATATATATGTATATGTTAAGTACCTTGAATATTGCGATTAAGTAAGTGGTGTTCGTTTTAAATTTATTGTTTAAAAGAATTTAGATAATCCTTTTATAAGCCGATAACTGAGATTGTAAGCAAATGTTTCGACAACGTAATACTAAATTTAAATTGAAAATATCCTATATTAAATATTTTTTCGATTATTTACCAAAGAACGCTCGCACAGCAGTTTATCTGTAGATTAGGGTGTTCGTTATTATCAAAGTTAATTTTTGGCGACGCTTCATGACGATTTCGCCTTTACATTAAAAACAGTGAACCAACGTAAATCAGCTCTTTATTTTCAATTTATGTAAGCCGTACGTCAATCACGTTTTCTTTCCCATGTACATATATAAAATTGAATTTTGAATTAATAATAATTAGAATATTAATAATGTTAAGTTAGATCTTTTGTAATTTTACGCTCTACAAAATAGGTCTAAATAATATTATCCATAAAGAGGATATTAAGCATGCTTTACATACACCATGTCGTATGAGCAACCAATAATACAAAAGGTACACATGAATTCTCAGTATAATTGATGCTTAACTTTAACTGCGTATAACTTTTAAAATATTGTGTTTATGAAAAAAAAGGTAAAATCGAAAACGGCGAAAAATTTGGAATAAACTACTACCTTTCTAGGTTGTCGGTTTATTTTCTTTATACGCCATTCCTAATATATTATATATGTACCTCTATACATAAGTGTTAGTTTTATTAACAATACCTGCCTTCCCGATAATCATAATGTAATACTTCGGGGTATGGAGAAAGGTAAAGATTTCGCAAAGTGTCAATGGTTATGGGCACAGAAAAATTTTGGAAGCAACTTGACCTACCGTAATCTTAAGACACTGTAAACATCATTCGCAAAAAGATCTTGATTGATATGCATTCAGAAAGACCCTTAATAGGTAAAATGCCGTTACCTGAGTGTTAGATTTTTTCAACATCTCGCTGGTTATACGACTATAGGCTTTTAATTAATACTTTAATTCCCTTGCAGAAAAACAGTTGAGAGCCCATCAAATAAATGCTATATTTGTGATAAACGAAAGTAGTACCTAAAGACTTCCGCAAGTGGTAACCGTTAATAGTTAAAAAAGATCTCGAACTGTTTTATGTGAATCATAGTATGATTAACTCGTAACTTAGTGCAAGTGATAATCTTTGAACAGACCTAGAACTACTTAAGCAAAATTCACGTATTGAACGCCGGATGTTCTTATTTATTAAATAATATGAATATATATAATTTTTAAAATATAATTTGATATTACTGATTCTATATATCATATGTATATGTGCATATATTATACTAATCATTTTCTAACACAAGATGTGTAAGTAATTGGTGTAGAAATACAGGCGGTCAAATTTTCATCGAAAAAGTAGTTGCCACAGCTCTTCTCCTCCTCTGTTTTGCCATTTTGGCATCGTAGATATTGCCGACAACCTGTTTCGCTGCCACTCACAAACGTTAGTGAACGACCTTCGCAACGATCTGCACCAGTAGGACATTTTACATTCAAAGGGTTTGCACAAGAGCTTGTAGCGGTGTCGAAAAAGGTATCATTTTTGCATTGGTCCCAAACAGGTGCAGGATCTGGTATAGAACCTTTGTCAGCACAATAGAAGTAACCACGACATGTGGCATCATCGGTTACGAATTTGTTCTTCAAGGGCGTCTTAACAGTTCCACAAACGTTATCGGGGAATGGAATTTTCGGACAATTTACTTTCCACTTTTCATAGCAAGCGCCAGCAGTTGAATTATAATACTGACCACTTGCGCAATTCTTAAGAGTTAGAACTCTTTTAGTACATTGATAATATTTACGGCAATCAGATTCATGAGCTACTTTCGTATCGGTCTTAACAACTGAACATATGTCAAATGATCTTAGTGTACAGCTAGATTTTGATTTATAGACACAAGACTGAGCCTGGAAATCAAAATGTAAATCATTTGGACATATTCCGTGGATTGGCGTAGTCTCATCCTGGCAAAAGTAATAGCCTTTACATGTTGTTTTATCGCTAATGAATCGACCCACATGTTCCAAGCAAGAAAGCTGACAGTGACGGTCATCAGATAATGTTTTCGTGCACTTCATAGTGGAATTATCGAAGTACGGAGTAGATGTAGCGCAGCGCGTGTATTCCGATACTGAATTATTACAGGTGATATAATGGTTGCATGAGGATGGGTCGGCAACGTCTGTTTTATCTGGAAAAAGTCGGCAAATATCATCGGTATCGGGCGGTATAGTGCTGCTGGTGAAGCCAACCAACAAGAACATCAACATCTGCGCTGCCGCTGGAGCTAAAATGTTGGAATATTATCTAATTTTATGTGTAAATCCATTTATTTTGAAATATGTATGCATGAATGTATTATGTATGAAAGCACGTTAAAAATGGAGTTTAATGTATGTGTGCATTTATTTATATTATGTCCAACCTTTCATTGTACGTCCAAATATTAACTTGTTCAAGTCAATTAGCTTTCAGAGAACTTAAGCACTTGCCTTGCTTGTAATCATTGGCGGTTTGCTGATGTTTATATTTGATACTTCTATTTATTCATTTTCGCAAACCACATAACTCAATCAAGTTGCCAACAAGAGCAATAATGCTAATATTTGATTAAATATATATATATTATGTGCTCATAAAAGTATGGATAACCGGTAGGAAATCGTAGTTCCATTAGATATTGAAAAATTACAGCTGAAAAACATAAATAATTTTCATTCGTAGTATTAAAGATGATTTCTAACACGACTCCTTGGGACGAAGGCCCAACCAGACAGTTCTTTTTTTCTAGTATGTCTGTAAATTTATTTACAGGTCATATTAAAATAAATGAATAATACGACTCCAGTTATGCTCTTGACGTGAAAATGACTGAAGGAAAAGGTAAATTTAGAAAAGAACGATTTCAAATTTAACGAGAAGGGGATGGGACATATCGTCACCTAAAATGTAAAACAACGTATCAAAAAATGGAATCTAACATTCTGCATTTGTAACAAAAATGTGTTGCACTAGCTGAGAACTTCCTGTAGGATTTCAAGTTCCTACAAACGATTTCAAGTTATATTTTTGCGAGCGGTTTTAAACAGAGATGTATTTACATTTTTAAAGCAACATTATTTAGATAAGAACAATGCTCGTAAATCTGTCCATAGGGGTGGACTTCGGTATATGTTATTTAAGATGCGAATAAATATAATATATTTTCGGCTCCGGCTCATCTTTGCACGAAATTCGACCGATTAATAGTCTGTTTTCAGGTGGTAAACATAGATCCAAGACTCATCACCGGTAATATTACTTTTCGTGACATCCTGATAGTCGACTTTTAACACATATTGTAATCTGATTGAGACTAAATTACTTATGATAATTAATACTTAGAATAATTTTTGGCGTACTTACACTCATTTATATAGACCTTATTCAGCATATCTAAAATATAAAAGAGTATAAGTGTTAAAAATGAATTCAACGCCTTAATAAATATTTCAACAGTTAAAGAATCTCGGCGTTTATTACTAGAATGTCTTTTATCTAATCTGAATTTCATAAAATAACAAATTTGCAAGAAATGCTTTGAGATAAATTCAGTAAGTCGCTAATAAATCAATTATAATATTCAGGTGTTTTCCAATATGCTATAAAAGCAAAATACTTTGCTGTGTGCAATCAGTTTACATTTGAAACTAAGTGATATTTTAAAGAATGGAAGGTCCGTGTATAATAAATTAAATTTAGTTCTACTCCGAAATCCGATTATTTTGTTGTACTTAGGCAGTGTTAGTGCTTCAGCGATTATGTTCTATAAAAGCGTGCTTGTCGATGATTCTCTTCGTAAACTGGCGGTAAATCACTGCATCAAAGGAAGCCGAATTCAACCTCTCTATTCTTTATTCCCTTTGCAAGCGCCACATCGATTGGGATGTGACGAACGAACAAGATAACAGCTATTTCTTATAAGACAATAAGAGTGTTAGTATTTTTACGGCTTCAAAGTACATATCTAAGGCAACACCTCTATTTCAATTAATCTTGCTACATCCTTAACTACCAAACATCATACGTTCGAACAATTTGTCTGGCCATGCATCATAGTAGAGATTATTCAAGATGAAATCACAATATGTGATTTTCACAAAAATTTACTTCAGAAATATGACAATTTTTATTTTTATTTTATTTTTATGTTTACATTAAAATACTATATTATGTAATATAATTTTCTTTGTTTTGCTATTGTAGGCTTTCGGCTGGTGGCATTAGTAACTCTTCTATTTGAAATACTTGGTACTGTTCATTGTCAGCAAGTCTTGAGCACGGAAAACGACATTTGCAGATTCTTCAAAGATGGCGTCTTGTTGCGAAAGCCAGGCTTTTGTCACATCGGCATAAAGTGTGAGAACTTTAAAAGCACTACTGCGATCGAATGTGAAAAAGATCAGTTTTATAATCGAAATACTAACGAATGTGAAAAAACTTCTTCCGACAAATATTGCGCAACTGCATGTACTTCAAAAACTCAGGGGTATATTGCGGATACTAAGAACTGTCAAGGCTGGTATAACTGCAAAGGCTCCACCACGGTTAGCTTTGGCTCTTGTGCGAGTAATCTGGTTTTTAATGTTAATGAAGGCATGTGTGATTATCCGGAAAATTACTCTTGTAAAAAGAAATTTAGTTTTTGTGATGTTGTGCCCAATTCAGTACCATTTTTGCACGAGACGAACTGTGCTGGCTACTACGAATGTGTGAAAGACAAACTAGTTGAGCAGTCTTGTGAATACGGTAACTACTTTGATGTTGAAACAGGAACTTGCATTCCAAGAAATAAAGTTAATTGTGCAAAATATCCGATTCCTGATGAAGTGTGCGGCAACAAAAAACTTGCAATTAGAAATCGCTTTGTCAGTGATGACGCTTCTTGTCGTGGCTATTTTTACTGTAAAGACCTTGGTGTTGGCATCCCTGATACAGCACCGGTTTGGGGACAATGCTCGGAAACAAGATTTTTCGATCCCATAGAAGAGGCATGTTTGCCTCGGGCGCATGTGCGATGCGTTGACGATCGGTGCGACGGTCGAAATGACGGTTATGAGATAAGTTCACAAACGGGTTGTCAACATTACCTTATTTGTAAAGGAAACCGTACTTCAGAGGAAATATATTGTGGGGACGATAAGTGGTTTGATGCAGAAAAAAATGAGTGCACCACCACTATTAAATCGTATCCAGCTTGCTCTTAATTCTATACTTTGTTGTTGATCCATATAATTGTAACTATACTCAACACTAACACTATTATCAGTTCATAAACCTTTTTCAGTTCCACAATTAATTAATTAATATGTAAATTAATAGACAGAAAATGTTAAAATAAAACATTTGTATAAATATGATCAACTCAGTTTTATTGGTGGCCTACTTACCACTCACACTAAAATATCCTCATTGCATATTATCCGAAATATTCATTGGATACAAAAAAAAAAAATTCATTCTACAAAAGTTATGTTAAGCTGCTCATCAAAGCACTGAAATGACTATTTATTTTCTTTCACTTTACCCATAATTAGAAATTTTTTAAATTAAAATTTATTTATTATGAACGAGACTGTGCAAGCTGATAATGCATTTCTATTTATCAATAATGAAATGCATACAAATTCTCTGGTACTCTGCTAAGAAACGCTGTATATATATGTAGCATGGAATGTAAACTATCCATGTTAATTACAGAATAAAATGAATGTTGGTAAACAGAAAAGGGTAACAAAAGTAATGTGACTGCGCAACTGATACATATATTTTTAAATTTATGCTTGACTATGTACAAAAGATATTCTGTTAAAAATTACTACGGCAGCTGTTGAAAGCTGGAAGGATCTTGTTCGATACAGTGGTAACTAATTCCTTTAAATTTTATACATGATAAAAACGAAGCTTTATGTTAACATGCAATAACTTGCCATATGCAATTTCTGCATAAATATACCATAAAATTATTATTTTAATTTTTTATAAGCACTTACCGCATTATATTTAACTTCGTGTCACATCATCTGCAATAAATTCAAACACCTTATTTACAATAACATAAGTGTTCTGCTTGTGCTGACGCTTAGCACTCAGCTTTTGCAATCATTAATTTTTTCACTTTGACTACACAAATAACAACTTTCGATTACTTTTTTTATTTGTAAACGGTAAAATTGAGCAACTTCAACTTAATACTACTAAAAACTTCTTAAATGTAGCTTTAATTCCAAAGCTAATTTCACTTTTCGCCGAGCTGCTGTATATGTCACTTTCACGAACGCGTTATAAGATAGCGACGGAAATTATGAAAGACCAATCATATTCAAACTTCTAAATTGATGCTCAGCTTTTGCACTAATTTTTACTTTGACTTTTACTACACAAATAACAACGCCCGATTACTTTTTTTTACTTTACGAAACGATTAAATTGACAAACTTCGACCTAATTCTACTAAAAACTCCTTAATTGCAGCTTTAATCCCTAAACTAATTTCACTTTTGACCGAGCTGCTGCATATGCCACTTACATGAACGCATTTATAAGGAAACGAATGTTCGAAATGGCGGCGGAAATTATAAACGTTGTCATATGAATGTTTCTCAGCGCATCTACGATATTCGTCTGACTAATGGCTACAATCATTAGTGGATATTATGAACGTGAGCTATAGATGGCGCTCATATTACTCTTTGAAATTATATAATGCACATATTTGTTTATTAAGAGCTAAAATTTCAAAGTTGGATAATATTTCTCTGACAAAAATATTTTTTACTTATCTAATAACTATTTTGTGGTTTACGGTGATACATTTTCATTTAGACAACCAACAAGGGTGGTATTCTATAGAATGTAGTGTCATCTGCTGACAACAGTCTGATTATTGACGAGTATCTAGCCAATATACAAGAAAAATCAGAAGTGTGATTACTATTAGTTTAATGAAATCTAAATAACAAGCCAGTCGTACGAAAACCATTTGAAATTATATTTATTTTACATATCTATGTTTTTAGAAGTACTTTGAAATCCTATGACACCCTGTTCTAGTTACTGAAGCGGTTTAGTGTCTGCAGAGCTTTTTAAAAGCTCAAATATGATTGGTCGTTCTTGATTTCCGCCGCCATTTTAAACATACATTTCCTAGATTCTCGCTTGCGCCGGTGGAATTTGCAGCAGCTCGGTGAAAAGTGCAATATTTTAGGTATAAAAGCTGCAATTTATAGTGTTTTTAGTGAAATTAAGTAGTAATTCGGGATTTTAATCGTTTAACAGTGAAAAATGTGATCGGGCGTTATTAATTGTGTATTAAATGTGTTTATAGTGATTCGTGGTAGTAGGCACACGCAGCGGACTGCCTGAAGGTGTAGATAAAATGTATTTCAGAAGTAGGTAGGGACACCTACATACATATATATACTTTGTATATGGGAAGCAGAGTGCGCTTTAAAGCATTAAGTGAGGTAAGTCCTGTTGAAAAATAATATAATTGATAAAATGATATTAAAATACGGAGTAGGCACCGCTCTACACAATTGTGTTTACCTGTGTGTGAATGTACATACATTTACATAGCTACGCATATAACTACATGCGCTTGCAAAAGTTTAATAGTTGCGCAGCCACTTAATTTCTGTTGCTCTCCATTCTACATTAACATTATACAAATGCATACATACGTATATATTTTTGAGGAATCAAAAGAAGTTTATTAAAATTTTTTTTTTATCAAATCATTTACAATTTACACCGATCTCCTTTCTGTCCTTTCTGTTTCTCAAGCTGAAATAATGGAGTAGTCTCTGTTAGCAGCAGATAAGAACGCTTCAAACTACTGTGAATAGGAATTGGAAAATTATTGCAAGCAAAATTAAGTCTTAAAATCAATTAAGTTTAAAGCAACATCATTTGAAAATCAAAGGTTCTTGATTTAAAATATTCTTAGTGCTCATACCCATACACATCGAGTACGTATATATTCATATACTATGTATAAAGTTAACAAAAGGTTTAATGGCCACTGTAAGTGTAAGATTCTTCTAGCTGTCAATAGATGTCGTTGGTATTCTCAAGAGCGAATATCATGTGTTGCCATCTCCGATTTCCGCCGCAGAGAGCAGAGTACACAGAATGAGAGAATAATAATTGTAGCTGAGACAGAGAACATAAAAAAATGTCTTTATATTCTCTGTGTGAGAGGTGTGTTTTGTATACATTTTTCGATGTCAAAAGTAAAACAAAATATAAACAAGCAAAACGGAGTATTATCATGGGCATGCATACATATTTTTATGTCTCTTCATATTCTCTGGCTTCGGCATATATGCCATTTCATCATATGCCGTAAATRCATATATTTATTTCTCTTCATATTCTGAGTTGAATATTTGGAAAACTGTTACAATTTAACAGCGTGACTTCTGTTGTTATGAGGTGAATTCCCTACTATAAATCTAACAAATGTTAGCAGTCAAACCTGCACCTTCTCTATACCAGAGAACGTCTATCCAGAGAATGTAAAGTATAGAGAAGGTGCAAACAGAGAACTTAAAACATAGAGAAGGTGCAGGTTCGATCAGAGAACTTAAAACATAGAGAAGGTGCAAATCGAAATCTGTATGATGTTCGATTGGACGGCTAACAGAACTTATAAGATTGTGATAGGGAATTCACCATTCTCGCTGCTATTTAGCAGAATTGAGCACGTTCTCTGGCAGAAATATATGTAAAGCGACTGAATTCATGCGAGAATGAATAAAGAGAAATGCTTTGAAGAAAAATATACAAAGTAAAGAAGCATTCTCTGCGACACATATGCGTGATAATCTTGTATCATATGAACCATTTTTTTCAGAAAAATGGTAAAAATGTTAATTTTTTTTACAAAATCGTGAAAAATGAAATAAAAAATAATTAAATTTAATTTTTWAAAAATAATTTAATTTAATTTTTAAATTATTTCAAATAAATTATATTTATTTTGACTATTACAAAGTGAAGTTGTTCAAAATGAACATCATTTCTTCAAAGAAAAT
>NW_017536987.1:161766-207779 GCF_001853355.1 Bactrocera latifrons | reverse complement strand
TAGTTACTGAAGCGGTTTAGTGTCTGCAGAGCTTTCTTATACACATCTCTATGTTTTAAGTTCTCTGGATAAACGTTCTCTGTCTATACTTTACGTTCTTTGGCTGAGAGCGCTTAAACATTTTTAAAGCTGCGCAGTCACATTATTGCTGTTACTATCACTGTTGATTAACATTTTCTGTTAGACAATCGTGCTTATATCGTCCATTAACACTTCTAACTACTTGCCTACAGGACAAAACTGTAGTGACTATGATATTAGGAAACCAGAAAAAAGTAATAAAGGGCTATGTTCGGGACTTTTGCAACACGCTGTAATCAAAGCCAGGGAAATAGCTTAAGGTGTAAAATGTCAACCAGAGGATCGGAATCAAACCAATTTTATACACACATATAGTATACATACAAACGAAAATCATTATATTTAACATATGGGAGTTGGGGTAGTATCGACCCGATTTTATCCATTAACTATTATCATGCCACATACTAAAGAAAATATTGCCTTGGTTTCGTGCCGGTTCGATTCGCTTACTTTCTCTGTGATTATAAAAATAAAAAACTATTACTTTGAAAAGCATAAACTAATGAAATAAATACACAGAGTACTTATGAACACATGTTTATAAATATTTTAGAAATAAAAGTTGAAGCCCTTTTGAAGAACATATGTTATACATATACATTTTTTTTGCATCAAGCTACGTAACAAGCGTTATTCGATGCCGCGCTATCTGTGCCGGTGCCTTGTATGCAAGCCTCAGCTGTCTCGTCAAAGTAGTAACCGACAGCGCAGGTGTTAACTGATTTTTTAACGCCATTTTCGCATACCAAATATTTGCGACATGTTGTGTCGACAGCGTTGACAAACTGGCTCTTAGAAAATTGGCATCGATCGCAGTCGTATGTTTTAGCATTGCTACGTAGTACACATGTTTTTGTTGTAATGTCGTAGTAATAATTAGTACTGCACGAATAACTCTTCCACACACTGTTTTCACATTTTAAATAGTCGCTGCATATACTAGAAGCTTTTATATTCCCTTCTGTGGTGCAGGTGCCGAAAGATTCTACATCAGGTTGAATGGTGATTCCAGTAACTTGGGCACACTCATAATCGGCCTCAAGCACACATGAACCTGTTTTGACGTCGTATGCCTTGGAGTAGTGTAAGAAAAAGGCTTATTTATAACTTGAATGGCATACATGTGTGCAAGCACTACTTACCAATTCATCTTTACAAAAGCCTGTGATCAATTTATTATTTCTACACACTTGCCATTTTCCACATTGTTTTGTGCTACCAAAGTATTTGTTGTTTTTCATAATTTGGCAAATAGTTGTAAAGTTGGAAGTAAGAGCCGTGGCAACAGTGGAACATGAGCCAAATTTGCATACGCCGTTGCTGAAAATTAAATTGTTAGCGCAACTTCCACTTCCGGCCTCTTTGCCGTTTTTGCAGTAAATCCAGCCATTGCATGTACCAGATTTTCGTACAAAAGTTCCATCCGCTCCAGTGCAAGGATTACTCAGGTTAAGAGTACATTGAAATTCACTCTCAGCGACGCAGTCTTGCACATCTTTGCTGAAACTACTGCCGCTGGGACAATCGTAAGGCGTAGCTACGCCATTGTTGCATGTGTAGTAGCGCTGACAAGAGTCGATACTGCCAATCCGTAAGCCATCGGTGACCACTGTACACACGCCGTTCACATTGTATTCGGCGGATATAGAATTGGCCAACGCCAAAATGAGCCAACTCACTATAAATTGTTTCTCTGTAAAGAGGGGTGATTGTTAAAATAATTATTAGTTGTTTTAATCAAGTATGGTCTTACAAATGGTATACACATATGTATGTGGATATCCTTTAAAGGCTTGTACAATTAAAAACATATACACTTATTGCTTTCTATTAAATTTATCTTTTTAACATATGTAAGTATGTCCTCATTATAAATTATTGCTTACCTAACATTTTTCGTATTCAATCAATGGTGGTGTGAAAATTTTCAAGTATTTTAGTACACTGACTGGTAATGAAACATGCTGACCGTTTTTATAGTACGGATAGCGGTGATTCAATATTTAGCTTCTGGCTCTAGATTAGATCAAATAACGGAGTGAAAATTTTTAATTAATTTATTTTTTCTTCTCGGTTATTGAAGAAGCGACTGAAGTGATAAGGAATTCTCACACTAAGCAATAATTACGAGTTTTGCCTGCTTTCTGTTTATCTTCTAAACAGTGGTTACGAAATTGAAGTGTCTTAAAAAGCAAGTGATTCACATATTTTTAATTAAAACAAATATTCGCCATTAAATTAATTAATAACGTCATTAGCGATGGACTTATTTCCAATATAGATGCTTAGCTTATTCTTCCTATAAAAGAATAAAAAATAACAAAAATGATTGTATTAAGCAAATACTTCAAATTTAAATCCATAGTAATGCACTTTGTATAAACTTTGAAATATTTGAATCGCATTGTCCAGAAAAGTGACAGCACCAAGTCAACTATCGGTTATTAAAGATTACTGTAAGAGTTTTTATGAGCTTCTTAAAGCCGAATTCAAAAAACGACCCCAAACTTTAGCCCATATATCTAATACGTTACTTATAGTGAGATCAAAGATTAAATTCCTGAAACAGCCATTTAAAATGTTTGTTACAGCTTCGAGTTGATGACAAATATCAGAAACTATAACTGCTGTTTTAAGTAGTCGTACAATTTAAATACGGTGGTAGTACCATAAAACATAAATGAAAGTTTCAATAATATTTTCTAACAAAATAATTAACTGTTTTAATATAAATGGGCACTTGAATTAAACATCCGTTATTAAGCATATTTCTGAATTTTATTATAAGTTCTGAATAATATTACAAATAATTACAATGTGTATTTGATTGTTATTTTTATTTTGTTTGTTTAGTTTATTCTATCCAGATACATATATCGATTGTATTTTTCCATTCAATTTATGCTAGAGGTTTTAAGATCGAAGGCTCTTCCTTACTAATAATAGATTGCATTTCTCAATATAAGGTAGTTTTGCGATTTATTTTGCTACAGTGGTAGCGGTATCAGTTTCGGTAGCATTTGCACAGCATTTAAAATCTGGGCTTACTGATACGCAACCGCCCATCTTTTCATTGAAGTAACCGCTGTTTGGGCATGGCTCTGAGTCCTTTTCGACACCATTTGAACAGTACAAGTAATTATGACAATCGGTACCGAATGCATTTGCAAATGTGCCAGTGGTTCCTAAGCAACGATCACAATCATTATAAGCATCAACACGGTTTACACAAGTTTCAGTATCTGTATCGTAGTATAAGCTGCCAGCGCACTTCGTCAGTTGGTATTTTGTACCATCGCATTCGTAATATTGATTGCATGCGACAGCCTTTTTTTTGGTTCCCTTAATTACATATGCACATAAGTATATTAATTGTTCTTATCAACATAATATAAATAAACTACATATTTACTTACTTTGGTTGTGCATGCACCACCACCACCATTTGCTGTCACATCTAACTCCGGGTCGTTAGTTACCTGTATTTAATTTAAACATGTTATAAAAAATGAAGTCCTAGTGGTAATTGTTAGATGTCTACAAATTGAATATACCTGTGAGCAATCAACGTTTGAAGCATAATCGCACATCTGTTTCGCTGTATTGTAAAGCAAATTATTTTTACAAATTCCATATTCGAACTTGGTGTCGCTAGTACATTTTAACCATCCTGAACAATTAAAAGCATTACCAAAATAAACTCCTACTTGTACATACGAACACAAATTGATCGGTGTGTCTGCATCAGTATTCTCAGTACTAGTTGTCTGGCAGTTTACCTCGGAAGGGTAGTTACAAGTTTGGTTCTCCTCGTCAAAATATAGACCGTTAGGGCAATTACCGACTTCTGCGCCTGTGCTTGAGCAGTAATAATAGTCTTCACAAGAATCAGGCTTAGCAACAAAAGATCCTACGGCATGTCCGCTACAGGGAGACGAAGAAGATGAGGTACAATACGAGGGAGCTACACCAACGCAACTTTGTGAATTCTTATCGAAATAGGTGCCAGCGGCACAGCTTTGAGCGGTAGCGTTTCCATTGGAGCAAGAATAATACTGTGAACAAGAATCGCCACTGGCAATCAGGGCACCATTCTTCAGCAGTAAACAGATGTTGTCCATATCTACGGCGGCGTTGGTCATGGAACTGCAGAGCAGTATAATTCCCAACGCATAGTGAATAGGAGAACCAGCTTTAAAGAGGAATTGAAATTACTTTTATTGTAAATGCCTGTGTAAATATGGTTAAAACGTAAATACCAAATTTTATATGTTTCACTTACTAAGCATTTTCGGATATCGTTTTAATATTAAGTAACTATTTTAATTGAATTAGGCAGACACGAGTGTGTTTCTTGAACTGTGTTAAGCCAATTTGGAGCATCATGTATTTATACTCAATAATGTTGTCGCTGAATTTTCGGTTTCTGATAATTTTTGACATTTCAACAAGACATGTTTGTGATATATTTAATTGATCACTTTTTATGCAAAAAGGAAATGTTGATAATTTCACTTCGCGGCATTAGCGTAGCCTTAGGCCCATTTGTCACTGGCTGTCAACTTCAAGAGGAGGAAAAGTTAAATCCACAATACCAATTCAAGGTGTTGGTATTCCATTAATAATTTGAAATGTTCACTAGATGCCTATCTAGCTTATGATAGAGTATTTACTAAGCCCTATGACTAAATGATAATACCCCTATATGTAATTACATTGTACGTAGTTATGATCAAATTACATATTTTTACTGAAATATACTATAAATCATATTGGCATAAGTGGATATATATATACAAATGTATCTACAAATGTTTTTTGGATATATTCACCCTGACGTCCGTGTAGTTTTAATAATTAAATAAAAAATTATATATTATTTGCTAATTTAAGAAGTAAAATTCAATCTATACCATTTATTGCACCAATTACCAATTTTTTTTTAAATTATTTTCAGTAAAATTGTAAACACAACAATAATATGTGCATTATATATAAGTAATGATGAAATGGAGGACAATAAGTGATTCTGTTTCGGTATATACAAACGAATATCAAGTTAGTTGTGGGAGCATGAACAGGATCACTAGACGAATTAATGTATTGATGAATAGAAGCATAGAAATTAAGACTTCCTGGTTTTTAAAGTGGGTAGTCCCACCCTCGAAAATGTTTAATCTATTAATCTCCTGAACAATTAAATTTATAAAATAATAAGTAAAGTGGAGCATTCATTTTGTCATAGCGTTAACATGAATTATACTCGAATTGCATGAAATGTATTTGTTTTTTGTATGCGTATACATGCACAATTATTTGTAGACACATAAAGTAAAAGTGAAACCCCGAAGATAAATCGTAAGCATATAGTTAGCCTCAACAGAGGCCAGGTGTGAGGACAGAGAATCGCGTATTCTTATCAAACAGTTTCCGAAAGATATCCGAAGTTTGTTGCTTGTTATGATTTTGATATTTCTACTCAGTCAAACTGGTACAATCCACGCTAATTAAGCCCATGGTGGCAGCATTCTAAAAGCATGACTAAAGTTACCAAAATGTAGAAGTATACACTCCACGCATTTACTAGACGGAGGGTCACACCTTTAATCTTTTGAGAAATATATTTCATGTAAAATTGTATTATATATTATATTAATGTTTTTTAACATTCTAATTCGCAAAATGCGTAATAAAAGATAACTTCTTATTCTTATGTGTGCATCCGGTTGTTTTTCAGCGAATAACAAATAAGTTCTAATTCTGGTGTTATTTTATTAATCTGTAGCTAATGAAATGTCTTAATGAATTGTTTGCTCCGAGGGGTATACTCTAAGAGGTGGCGTTGAATACAGAAGGAAGGACGACCAATGAAACTAATACATTTCACTGCTTTGTTAATTTCTTTGTCTCGGTTTTGTGTTATTATCTACCTTGATAAGTCTTTATCAAATAATATGATAAGGGAGCCACAGTCAAAAGCCGAATCATCTAAGCTTTGTTCTTAATTTAGTTAATTAACAATATAATAAATGACACAGTGGAACAAACTGACCACACCAATTTGGGGATAACTTGTAAAATAAAGAAACGAGAGAAACTCTTTCAGCTTGTCTTTATTGAAAAACTAAAATTAATTGAAAAAATTTTTAATTTTCACCCCATTTTTCTCTAAATTTATTATAAGAAACGTTAATATAATGTTATATGTGACAGTTTAATCATCAATCTTCACCACGACAATACGAGCACTCACCCATCAACTGAAACAACTGCATTTTCGGGCATTCAAAACATCGATTTGATGAGTCATCCACGCTTAGTCCGGACTTGGCACCGAATGTCAGCGTTTTATTTCCGTACGTAAAAAATAAACTAGGATGACAACGTTTTTCGACACGTGAAGAGACGGTTGTTCTTGTTGAACATCCCCTTTTAATTCAAGCTGAATTGTACCACTGTGTTAAGTATTAATGAAACGACGATTGTATTTACATGCAATACATTAGTTAAAACAATTATCAATGAAGTTATTTCGAGTTGATCTAGTAGAAATCTTTAGGGCCGATATAGCGTTCATATACACTAGCATAAGCAGCTCAACCAAACAGAAATGGAATTATGACATAATTGTATGTTAAATGCTTAATGCCATTATGAAACTTGTGATTTATGGCGTTTAACCTACTTAACTTTATAGAGTAATATTTATTTATAATAATTACCTAAGTATTTAAGTTTTTTTGATTTAATGCTTTGATTTGAAAATTCCTTGCAATTAGAGTTCATAGAATTACAAAAGCTCGTGTATAAGAATTAGTTCGTTCAGTATTTAAGAACATCGCACACAGACGGTTTCCCATTGATAATAGCCTAAGAAAACATTTAAATATTTTGTGTTTATTATTTACAAACAACGTCGAAAGAATGCGTAAGTGTTCCTAAATTACGTTTTCAAATTAATAATTTACTGTTTTTCGGTTTTTATTCTAAAAATAGTGGACAAAGAGATATGTTTAATGTTGTTGCTTTCCGTCGCCGTGAATGCTAGCTTCGATCCGGATGAAATTTGTGGATTACTTTCGAACGGTACACGTATCAAAGATCCTCGCGCCTGTAATGCATGGATAACATGTATTGATGGAGTACCTTACGCTGGCACCTGTCCAGATGATCACTTTTACGATCGTAACACATATTCTTGTGTCAATTCGACCAGTATAAAGTGCATTTCAAGTAATCCATGTGCGACTTTGACTGATGAAACCGGTTTTGCAGCTGATCCTTATACTTGCGATGGCTATTATTATTGCAATAATGGCACAGCAGCACACGGCGTATGCCAAACGGGTTATAATTTCAATCCTGGAACGAATGACTGTATTCGAGGTTATGCCTGCGCAATAACAATGAGCCCGGATAGTTATTGCAACATTCTGCCCGACGGCGTGTTTATCAAGGATCCAAACAATTGTGTGGGTTATCAGCTATGCTGGAATGCTCAAGTATTAAGTCGCGAATGTCCAGATGGATATTACTATAACGCGTTAATGGCTGACTGTGATTATTCATCCAATGTGAACTGTACCGAAACATCAACCACTTTACCAGATTTAGTGGCTTCTGAGTTGTGCAATCAGACTGGCATATTTGTATCAGATCAGTCTAGTTGCAATGGTTATTACTACTGCRGTACGGGAATGGTGAACGGCAAGTCTGGTATAGTGTTACAGCATGGCATTTGTCCAAACGGAAGATTCTTTGATGAATCAAACGGTGGTGAATGTGTACCACGTACTAATATCGCATGCAACTATAATAATTGTGTTGGTTTGGCTAGTAATAAAATCGCGTTGGTTAATGTAGTAAATGACGGGTGCCATGGATACACAATTTGTCAAGGTGGCGTGTCCATCGGCAATGGCACTTGCCCTAACAGTGGCTACTTCGATGAGCTTAACCAGTCTTGTACAAATGAGACTATCAGCTTCGCAGCATGTGCCACTTCATAGTCCACAAATGTAATTTTTTAATATAAGTATTTATTTCAACATAATAGTTAATATTTTTATATATAAATGGCTAACATTCTCGTGTGAATAACCTTTTTTGATGACTGGCTCGCAGCCTAACTTCTGCTCACATACATTAATGAATTATTATTAATGTATTCCAATCTATGTGTCATAACTATACTATACTTAATCAACTTATTTAGAGATAAAATGATTGCGAAGCATCAATGATAATAAATCGAAGCAAAACGAGTGCGTTTTTAAGTGATAACTGAATTTATTGAAATGTAGTAAACATATTTTTTTTAGGAAATTAATTATTTATTGTTGCTTTTTTAAGTTATAATTTATTATCATAACGCGATGGTAGAAACTGGGAATAAGTATTGATTAGATAATTAGTTCTTGGAATACGTAAAGGTATATAAATAAAATGAAGAATTATAGAACTCTRGCCGACTTGACTGACTAATGCAAGTGCAATGTGAACACTGGAATTAACTGAAGCAATTTTGTTGTGTACGAAGTTATTATTATAATATATACAAAGTTTTACGTTATTTTACTACGAACAAATTTTAGTTGAATTAAACTAACGAGACTTTCGAGAATTTCAACAGTTAGCACCTTCAGAACTAGTGAAAGGCAGACCTTGTATGTCATTAGATCAATGATGAGCTTAATAAAGAAATTACATATAGCAAATATACAAAAAAAAGAAAGATATAATCTTTTATAACCATTTGTTGGTATATTTGCTTATACAAAAACATAATGAGTTGTAGTTGTTATTTATAATTTAAGCTGATTGATAATTTTAGGCCGAACAAGCTATATAGCTGATGTTATGTGGTGTGCATCCTTGGGTACGTTCATCGAAGAAATAGTTTGTGTCACATTTACCACTGGCGATGGTTACGCCATTTTTACAGCGAGCATATGCGCTACAGTCCCCAGCCACATTGACATATTTGTTATCCATTCCCTCGCAACGGTCTAAAGCGCATTTGACATTCAGACGGTCACGACATGACCAAGTTGCGCTATCAAAAAAGTATCCTTCTTGACACTTTAAATGCATAGGTTTGCGATCAGGTTTTCCATCCTTCTGCTTGGCACATATATAATATGCGCTACATGATTGATCGTCGGCAATATAGCCCTCTCGTACAAGGCCCTCCGTGCCGCAAATTTCGATTTCAGTTTCGAGTTCAGGTGCTAAAGGATGGCAAACTGCCTCCTTGCGAGCTACGCACTTCAATGTCGTATAATTAAATGCTTGACCTTCTGCACACTGCAAAGAACTTAGTTTGCCGTCTTGCGCACATTGCTGATATTTTGTACAATCGGTGATGTCGGCGAATACTGTTTCACCAGGTATCGAATTACAAATTGGGCTTGCAGTTAAGTTTTCAACTTGTTTAGGGCATTGATATTCATTTGAATACACACAAGAACCTTTTTTGGGATGGAATACTAAATCTTTGGGACAATTTGAATAGGCTTCCTGACCATCCATACAGTAGATGTAACTGTTGCAATTTTTGGGATCTGCCAAGAAAGTGCCATCTTTCATTGAAGCACACTGGTTAACATCATTGTTTCCGGTATTCTCGAAGGGACATATTACGTCTTCTGACGCTTCACAACGACTCAGATCTTTGTTAAAATATAAGCCAAACGCACAGTAACCTTCATCATAGTCTTGACCACTAAGTGTGGATGGACACTGAACCCAATTGTCGCAAGAATTTGGACGCAAAATAAAGATGTTTGGTGGCATCTGTTTACAAATGTCCTCAACCGTTAACGCTTCCATTTCAGATTTCACTGCAGTAATGGCAACCGCGGCCAATAAGGTAAAAGTTGTTTCTGAAGTAAAATTATATTAAATGTAACGATATAATTACTATTCAGATTAGATCATATATTGCATTACTTACTCATGCACATCTTTGGAAGGAACATCTGTCAGTTGTCTAGCAAAATTGTATTCTCTGGAGATTTTGAGTTATTTGTTATTTCAAGTGCGATTTTGTTAGACAATTGATTTGCATAACAGAAACTTCACTGGCGATAATTTCGATTTGCAGCGTCTCTTTTATATCCAACAATTTACATTTGCATTTTATCATTGCTAAAGATCTATGATTGTCATTACTATTACGCTCTTTCCATATTTTTGATCTTAGATAATGAGAGAAACAAAAGCAATCGTCGAAAAGTGATTAAACGAGAGAAGCAATCGAAATATCTTGATAAGATACCTTTTTGCTAAGTACATGTACTTCTCTGGTGAATATGTGATGAAGGCCTTACAATCTTTACAGTCAATGAACATTTGTAATTTAGTTAAATTATCATAAATTTTGTAAAATTACGAACATAGCATATTATCATATGATCTAATATCAGCACCAACAGTATTTCAGGACAAAAAATCGAATATGCTACAATTGAAATTTCAATCTCTCAAATATTTCAGAAGTGTTTTGTGACTTCAGTTCATTTTGTGTATGTTTTTGTTTTTTTATACAAGTATATGGTATGTGCATAASTAAAAATTTAGGTAGGCTTTCCAAATATGTCATTAGCTTATTAGAGCCTTAATGCCGTCATTTTGACCAACGCTTGTGTAAGTACTTAGCTATTTTATTGATTAAATTGGAATGTAAAATCGGTAGCCGTAGATAAATTTAAGATAAAATTTTGAGGAGACAGTTTAAGAATCCAAAGAAAATATTATTATTTTTATTATTACAAATTTATTAGCAGCTTAAGGGACGGAAATCATTTCATTTGGTGCATAAAGATTTGATTTTCAAAATAAGATTATGATATTTTGGGAAAGACGCATATTAGGTTTTGTTCTCATAACTTCCCATTAGTCAAATTTATGAAGCTACATCAAAAATTAATGTATTTGTGGTCTGAGTATGAATTTTTTATGCAATTGCATCGACATAATAAGAAGTTTATGTTGGTGGCTTGTGAGCTATAAGATTTCCTTTAAAGATTGGCGGCTGGCTTTTGGTGAGGTTAGGATAAGAGGTCGATCGTGAGAGAAATCTTAATTGAACTGCTTAGAATGTCGGTCCGTTGTGGTACTTAAAGAAAATAATATAAAATTACAAATCGACTAAGTGCTTTGAGCCTGTCACAAATTTGATGTCTTCTAGAAGGTCGAAGGTAAGACTATCTAGATGTTTCAACCTCAGTTTTGCAAAGGCTGGACAATGGGGGAGAAAGAAGCTAATGCCTAATTGGTTTTTTTTACGTCTATCAAACATTGCACGGAGTGAACAGAAGGAAGAAAAATAAATTTAAGTAATGTTCGCTAAAAGCACCCAACATATGTCTGAATTGTTAATTTTAAATTCGATATCTCATACAATAAGATAAATTTATGTTAACTGTCTGTTGTTGCTYACTTTCCTCAAGTACTTCAGCTGATTTTCAAGAGCATCAGCTGCTTTCAATTAAGACCATCGCCATTATAACAGCTATTTATTTCAGTGTTTAGTAATTTACTCCAACATAATATTGGGTTATTCAAATCTATGATATCTATAATATCTATTATATCTACTTACTTTCCAAAAGGTTTAAAAATAAACAAAATAATCAAGTTTTCTGTATAAAGTTTATTGGCACTGTATTACTTTTACTGGACTTATGGCATACAGGCTGCATAAGTAATAGTTTCTTGAGTGCAAACCTGTGAGCGTTCATCGAAAAAAAATCCGGTTTTGCATTTACCATTATTCACTGTAACGCCATTTTTACAATGTGCATAGGACGCACAATCGTCGATAACATTGACGTATTTGTTACCCATTCCTTCACAACGGTCCAAGTAGCACTTAACATTCACACGATTGCGACAGGACCATGTATTGCTATCAAAGAAGTAGCCTGTTTGACATTTAAGATGTATAGGCTGGCGGTCAGGTTTTCCATCTTCTCTCTGGACACATATATAATATGCACTGCAAGATTCTTTATCGGCAATGTAGCCAACTAAGGTATTATTGTCGCTGCCGCAAACATCAAGCTCTGGTTCAAGTTCTGGCGCTAAAGGGTGGCAGACCACTTCGTTTCGGGGTACACACTTCAGGGTAGAATAGTTGTATGCTTCGCCTTCGGTACACTCTAAAGAGTCCAGTTGATCTTCTTCGTCACATTTGTAATATTTAGTACAGTCATTGGTATTCGCAAGTAAGATGCCTTTTGGTACAGCTTTACAAATGGGATTGACGTTGGCTACAACTTCTTTTACTACACAATTGTAATCCTTTGAATATACACAGGCTGACTGTTCTGGATTGAATATTAAACCATAAGGACAAGTGGATTGCATTTCTTTTCCATTGTTGCAAAAAACGTAACCACTGCAGTTATCTGGATCCTCCAAGAAGGTACCATCCTCTTTGGTAGCGCAACGATTGCTGGWTTCAGCAGATGCATAAGGACAGACAACATCTTCAATGCTTTCACAACGACCAGTGTCCTTATTGAAATATAAGCCGAAAACACATGAACCTTCTTCGTAATCTTCAGCACCAAACGACGACGGACAGCGAACCCATTTATCACATATGTTAGGGTATAAAATAGTGGTACCCGGGGCAACTTGCTTGCAGATCTCCTCAACGGTTGGTTCGCTTTGTTCAGCGTAGATCGATGAGAAAATGAAGCAGAGCAAAATAGCAAGCGGTGCTGTAAATAAAATACCATTATATTTAGAATATCTTAAATTGTATCCTAGCGTGCCACTAGAGAACATTTAAGGCAGCTTTGTTTCTTTACTAACATTTGAACATTGTTATATGGGCTCGCAAAATTTGGCAATCAGCAATGTTATTTGAATTCTTCGTTCTACAACTTATAATACCGCTACCGCTGTGATGGGTGTTCCCAGATATTTTAGTTGATCAACTGAACAATTTTTTAATGTTACGTTTATATTATACGATTCTGCGGTACTTTTCGGTAGGCAGCCAAAAGTGTTGATAATCGTATCAATAATTGAGACAATAAAATATTTCCTCGATAAAATTGAACATCTTCAATAAAGGAACGAAAACACACCAGATGGTATGAATTTGTAATAGCATTTTTAAGAATTAAAATACGAAATCTTCACAACAAAATACATGACAACGGAAATGAAAAGAGGCAAGTTCGGTATTTTGTATCACATTTCGTTTTGTAGATAAGTTCGACAAACGTTTGTTTATCATTATTGTGAGTCATTTTGTAAGTAATTTTTTTGTGGAGATTTTCACAATATGCACTCTGAGAGAGTAGCGGTTCAGTTCACGAGTATTAATTTACACTTAGGCGCTAATGCTGTTATTTCTAGTTTGAAATTTCGGCATTTTCGTTTTTATTTAACAACGTTTCTTCACGAAATGTGGTATGGCTAATTGCCCAGACCAGTACAATCTCCGAAGAAATTGTTTAGATCGGATGACTGTAGATATCACAAAAACTATTCAATCGGAATAAAGTTCTTATATCGAAACTTTTTTATTTGACAAGGGATTATTATCCAAGCCAATGCACGAATTTCCGAACAAATTGTTCAGATCAGATCACTATAACCTATAGCTTCAAAACGGCCCAACTAAATAATATTTCGTGTATAAAAATTTTTTTATTAGGAAGCATTAGTGCTATGGAAAGCATAAACAGTGAAATCTCTAATAAACTAACATAGGCTGCACCAGCCTTCTTGTCCTATTAAGTGAAGTTGTTCGCTTAATAGATTKTCTTTAGCAAACATCAAAAATGCTGAAACCAGCCCGTGCATAATGGCCGCAGGAGACGTCCTCTTTAAACAGCGTCCGTTTGATAGAGAATTCACTGTACTATTAGTTTTAGTCATAATTTTTCCACCTAAGATTTATTAAGAAACTTATTACTTTTTTACGATCTTGCATGCAATATCCATCTGTGGAAGAAACCATATACATTAGAGTGAGTTGATTGTGTATGCGGAAAATGTTTATTTAAGAGACTATGAATCTGAAACCAGCATTTTTTAAGACGATTAAGATTTATATCAAAGCTTTTGACACTGTATGAGCGATAGCGGCATTCACATATTAATATGAATTTAGAAAATAGTGRAAATATTAGATAAATTTATAATTATCGTAAAATAAATATAAATATAACATTTTTTTACGAACAAGTGATGTTATGAGCAAAGGAAATATTAGCCCTAGCGTTGATAATTGTAAATATTGTTGATGTCCCCCATAAGTATTGCTACTGCTAAAGGATGTCTCAACGAGAAATGTCCTTATTTTTGTAGCAAATGTAGTTGCCTTTAAGATCTACCTCTCCACTAATACACATTTGCAAAACAAACCGACTAATAGAATTGAATCATGCCTTTATTTATTATTTGATATAAATGGTATATAATATTTCAAGTACAAATCGGATACGAGGGAACCGTTGGAACACAAGCCTGGAGAACTTCATCAAAATATGGAGCGTTTGTTGGACAACTCGTGGATGTAGTACTTTGTTGGCCACCACTACAATAATAATATTTTTGGCAACTTGATGAAGGGTCAGTGACAAAACTGAGATTGATGTTTGCACAACGATTTTTCAAACATTTAACTTGGTTAGCCTGGACGCACGTGCTGGATGTACCATCGAAATTAAGCGTGTATGGACATGATCTCCATATACCCGTTCCGGTTGTACTATCACAAGTATAGTAGCCATAACATGTTGAATCATCCGCGAAATACTGGGGTGCAGATGTTTCTCTATATCCCGAGCATATGCTTGTATCAGGTGGAAGTGTATTTGTACTAACAGTAGAGCACGGATTAGTGCTTTGACATTTTCCAGTTAAGGCATTAAAAAAGCCGTTTTTACATGTACCTTCAGTACCCGAACCATCTAGACATCTTAAGTAATTGCCACACGTTTCGGCTCCAGCAAACTCGTTATTTGGAATTAAACGACAAATGGAATCCGCTGGGCAAGTATATGTGTTAACRCATGTGCCTAAAGTCGGATTGAAAAGCTGGTTGTTAGGACATTCCGTACATCCCATTATGGTTTTGTTTTTGCAATAGCAGTATTGCGTACAATCGCTTGGTTGAGCGACTAAAGTATTATCGTCCGAATGCTCACAAATATTCTGTGCGGAAGTACCGCATTGTACTTTACTTGCGTAATTACAAATGCCTTTTTTCGAATCGTATAAAAAGCCATCGCTACAATTTCCTGTAGCTTTCAGTACTCCATCTTCGCAAGCGCCCCAACCTTGGCAGTTAGTTGGATTGGCAATATAACCAGTATAGTAGGCACACGTTTCATTCATTGTGTAAGTGGCTTCAACTACATCCTGATGCAAGATCAATAGACCGAAAAGAGTTAGCAGCATTTTTGCCATATTTATGGTGGCTAGTAAACCTTTAGGAATAAGAGATATAATTGTACTCAGTTTACCTTTGGAAATAAAATTTTCAAATTTTGGTAGATATATAAGTGTTTCTAAACAAACTACAACTACAATAATTGTAAAATTTGTTTATTAACTAATTATTAGCCTTTGGCTATAAGCGACTTGACTCTTAAGCGGTCGTTAGTTCACCAATAACCAAAGTCTTCAACCATATATTTATGTATGTATATATTACCCTTCATTTTTATATTCCTTTCTTTGTTAATTGTGCTGAGTCCTTTCAACTTCTTAAGATGTTGTAAGCCGCCTGATGTCTTGCAGGAACTACCGCCACAACTACTTCTGTGTATTCTTCAACTTGTGTAGGCGAATTTATAGGTGCCACTTCCGCCACAGTGACTCCAGTGTATGTGTATTATTTAATTTAGACATGTTTCTTATCGATAAGTAGTATATATGTAAGTCTCATTTCCTGCAGTTGTATTTTTCCTCCATCCGAAAAAGATACTTACATAGAAATACCTCTTAAGCGTGTTAGCAAAAACGAGATAAGACCGACATAATTGTATTGCGATATTAATGCGCGTTCATGTGGATGAACATTTCTACCTGCACATAATACGCAGCATACATACATACTAGAATTTATTTCGATTGTTTTATTAAAATAGTAAGTCTCTGTCTTTATGCGACTTCCTTAAACTCTAGAATGTATATCCAAGCTATTTCCCTTATTATTATGTAGAATTTTATAATATATTTAAACCTTTTTTGATGCAATAAGTATTAATAAAGTGGTCGTCTTTGTGAACCACATTGCTTTTTCCATTAGGTTGTTTAACATCTTAGGCAGTACGAAAGAATATGAATATGAATATGGTTATGGTTCCAGCAGCCAGGTTCAGTTTTATCCTATTGCAAGTAATGAGGACGGTAGTTGTAATTATAATTTACATTAATTACATTTGTTGCCGGATTTTTCTGTATGATATTAATTGCCACAACTCTGCCAATATCTACTCAAGAGAAACAATGGTCATAAAAGGTCTCGAGAATCGATCATAAAAGGGTGAAGAAAAGTAAATGTTAAAGTTGGCATAAACATGTTTATTCATTGAATTTTCTTCTAGGGACACACTACATTCGATGTTAAATCACAAAGCTCTGCCGTTTGATTCCAATATAAACCCTCTGGGCAAGAGGTCAAAACTGGCATACCGATAATGCATATATAATATTTGCCGCAATCTGTGGCGTGTGGTAAATATATTTGACTGTTTTTGGGACAATTAGGTACATTGMGTTCAGGAATATCTACTGCACCTAATGTGGGTGATGTAGGTAGCCGTTGGGGTTCAGCGAGTATGAATCGTGTTGCCTCGACATTTGACGATACACTTGGACCAGGTGGTTGACTTGTGAGACCAAAGCATGCCTTGCACACTTCACTTATTGGAGTATTGCTAAATAACTGTTCACTGGAAAATAATGTAGAAAGCTCGACTTCCGTATTTAACTGCGCAGAGCTCGTTTGGTAAGCACCTCCAGCATAGCAATCGGTCAAGGGGCGAACTTCGCAAACTTGACGTTTATAGTTCCATCCAGCGCCACGTCCGCATTTGTGTTGCATCATATGACCGAATGCACATATATAATACGAGCTGCAGTCGTTAGGATGTGGTAAAAAATAAGTTCCATAGTGGTTGCATGCCACATTTAGAGGGTCATAATTTATCATGGGATCTACTGGCATTCGCGTATTCACATCAAAAGCATATAGATTGATGCTTTCATCCGGCTCCAACTCTGTTTTTAATAAATTCAACTCGTTTGGCGTCATATAGTCTGATCCAGTGACATCCGAATCAAGTTCTGTTTTCAATAAATTCAATTCCTTTGAAATTGTATAGTCAGATGTAGTGGTTTGACTCTCCGTATGTTTATTCGTTGAAATATTAATCTGAAAAGGTATGAGATATGAACTTAGATTTACTGTCATGAGTAATGATGTTCATTAGTTTCACCTTTTTAAATTGGCAATTTGCGCTTTCTGGCCAATTACAAACTTTGTTATCTGCATCAAAATGGAGACCTTGATCACAATAGCTTATCATTGGTACATTTCCACAAATGAAATATGAATTACAATCGCGTGGATTCGGCACAATTGCGCCATTAGAGACATCACTACAAAGCTATGGAAAAAATAACACATATTAGGATTAATTTTTTATATTTTATTTGTTTACCATTTCGGACAAATCTTCTATGCCGGCGCTTAATCCACATAGGTATGCGATAAATGCCACAAGGCACCACATTTTTAATTTTGACAATTGAAACCTTCAACAGTTCAGTGTGTTGTATAACCACTATTTGCCGGTTTTGCACAAATGAATGATTTTTTATAGAATTCGAAATCGTTTGATGGCCACTCAACTTTTATTTAAGGCGTGGCTTGTCGCACAAGTGCTATCAATTAGCTTTACATAGAAGTTCGTGTTCAATGTTTTATTAATTGTATGACAGACATATTTACATTTTCTAGTATATACGAGTATTCCAGAAAAGAATCTGAAAATATTATGTTACCAATAAACTGATAAAAAAAAAAACACAAAAATAATATCAAATACGCTACTACAGAAAAGTCAACCTTGCCGAATTGTTAATATCAATTGCTGCTTACAAAGGTCGAAAGAAATTAAGGACAAGAATTTTAAATATTGCACACGTTTACATTGCTGGCTGGTGTACTGCTGCGAAGTACGCTTTGAGGCTTAGGGAAGTTGTGTATATGAAGAGACCCGAAGATGAACACGACGAAATTCTCCTCCCCTTCAACTGCATTCCTGACAACTTAGTGCGCAATCACTCTGACAGCAGAGCGGCAATATTAGTGCTGAGCTCGCTAACTGTGCATTCAAAGCTATTCAATGACCGTTTGCCCTTACTAGAAATAGCATCAACCTATTTCAGACTCTCCTGGGTGACTGGCGAGATCGCTGCAAGGCGGACATGATAGCCAGAGGGAACTGAGTTGGATGTCCATTGGTCGACAATCAGCTCCGACTTTTGGTCTAAAGTAGAATGCAGACTACATGACAGATCTACTGAACTACTGGCTCTTAGCAAAGCTCAGCATGCCGCAGTCGTAGCCCAATAGGTATTCATTGCTTTCTTTGCACTCTGGATTTTTACATATGCGTGTATACATAAATTTAAAAAATATGATTATACTATTGGAAAAATTGGACCCAGAAATGTGAAAAGAATATTGCATATTTTTAGGCAAAACTTCATTGCTTTTGTTCTTTGATCATTAATCATTGATCATTTCAAAAACACTATTGTCTCCCTGATAATACATATCTTATCACAAAGTTTAATTACAGTAAAATTAAAGGATTCAAGAATTTCTAATACTTTCATTCCGAATTATTCTCAAATGTGGTCTACATAAAGCTGTAAATATGCAATTGAATCGGATTGGCTTACAATATCGAAATATGTTTCCATACGAACTATGCTTGAAAATTATTGTAACATGATATGACTTCATAGAAAATTTGTATAAAAGAGCACTGTGTTTAAACATATAAAATTTTCAATTTATTTTAGTTTAGAAAATACATTTTATGTTTTTTGTTTTTTTTTTTTTTTGATTTATTTATTATTTTAAGATGTTAGAAATAATTGTTACGAAAATTGTTATATTATAGTACACTATATTGCAAACGCATGAGAATCGTATTACTCCTTTTAGCTAGATATAAATGTACATGAATGTCTTAATTTTCTGATGCTTGTCATGTGGTATCTCTCTATCCAATTGTGGTGGAAATCCAACTCAACTATGTGTAATAACAATAGCACTGTTTTAATGAACCGCTGTTCGATTTTCTCTTCCCTGTGCTTACTCTTTAGCTAGCTTTAAGAGAGAAGAATGTTTACCTATATTGTTATATTTCTCAGTAGACAAAGTTTCAGGCTTACAGTTTCAAAAACTGATCAGCCAACAAGGAGAGATCCCCATTTATTGCCACAATAATTTTAACTTATAATCAGAGTAAAACGGTCGAGCATTGTATGGTGCCGGTGCGTTCTTATTTCTGAAAGAATGCGAATAAACGAATTTGCAAACGAGTGAAGAGCGGCCGTCCGGTTATCGTTGAGAGAAAACAGGGTCTTATTGTTATTTCGAGCAAAAAATTAGTTAATATAACAGAATAAATATTATAAGGTATGCTTTTATATTGTAAATCTGTATGAATATGTGTGGAAATCATGTAATTTCATAAGTGACGTCGAAAAGAGCATTCCATTAGTGCATAAATATAAAAAATAATAAGAAATCGCAGCCATACACATGCATGATAAATCTGTATATGTACGTTTGCTGCATACATGAAACTGTATCGAAGTGAGTGACTTATGCAAGTTAACGTTTAACTATTAAACTTTTCTGTGTACAGAGGCTTCTCGCTAAAGCATACACTATGGAGTATGTAGTGGAAAACTAAAGTAAAAAAAATTAGAATAATCCTACAAGCTTATGTATATGCATACATATGCCAGTGTTATTATTAATTATTGATACAAATATGAATAAAAAGTGATTATATATAAATATATATAAATACATGTGTACTTAGGTATATGTACGTATATACCACATGTATGCTTATATAATGTGATTTGATAATGTCCTTGACAGCCTTATCTGCCCGAAATGAATATATACATATAATATAGTAGTAAATACCTTACTGACTACGTCAATAAAACAAAAGAGTGAATGAAGTGCTTTAAAGTATAGTTTTGGGATAGTGGCAACCTTGTAAGCATATCCCTTTTCAGTAGTTACTCTAAACGAAATTCCACTGTACATACATTACAGTTTGTGCCAAAGCTCTATTGTCAAAGAGGAAAGAGTGCAAATAATTATGAGAGCCTTTCAGTTAAGGTAAATATTAATACTAACATGTGCAAAGAAATATGCGATAACGTTATTAACAGGGCAAGAAAGTGTATAAGTAGTTGTTATATGCAGAGAGCAGAATGAGAAAATTGTTAAAATAGCTATGATAGCTGGCAATGGAAACAATAAATCGACACAACACACACGTATATAGTTAAGTTTAAGTCGTCGGTGGAAAAAAATATTAATCGGAGTGTTAAAAACTGCCTGAACGTGAGTGAACAGAATTATAACTTTAGTTTGATAGTGTGTCTACAACCACACAAGCATACATTAATAGCACTACACTTTTTAAAAAGACAAACAAATTGAAATTCATGCTTTGGAGGAATAAATACGCATTTTCAATTAGATCAGCTGATAAGTTTAAGCTCAAATTATGTGTGTAGAAGTATTAAAGCGCCAGCGATGTCATGGCAAAGAGCTGCAGTATGAATTACTTAAGCGAGTATTTAAGATAATATACAAGTGTATATAGAGAGAGGGGAGACCACAAAGTTGCCAACCTATTGATGGAGATTTAAATATGTGAGTGCTTTGAAAGTTATAACGTCGAAAAAAAGATTTATTGCCATTTTCAAGGCTAAAATTTAATGTTTTTCTTTACCTCAATTGTCTCGTTTTAATTAGATATATTGTATAATTTCTAAAATCTCTGTTTAACACTCTTAAAAAATTCTGGAATAGCAGCTATTATACACATATAGGGTCTACCAATGAGAAGCAACAGATGAAAAAATTAAATAAAACAAAAAATTTTGTGTAAATGGGTTAAATATACGGCGAAACGGTTAATTTATGGGGACGCCATTACGTTTTCTGAACCATACGAGGAATTCACTCGGCCCAATAGCGKCAATTTTGTTTATTAATGAGCCATTAAGACAAAATTGTCCCCATCTGAGAAGATAATATTTCTATGAACGTGGATTTGTGAATTATTCGGAGAACGTGAATAACCTTGCACAATTTCCAAGCGTTCTACTAAAGAAAAATGTGGCACTGGCGAACTGACAAAATTTATCAAAATTCCATAAACAAACATGGCCATTACTAGCAGTCAAAATCGCGTAGTCCTAATAGGTAGATGGCGTACATATAAGTCATACGCAGTGATAGCGGCGATAGGTCCTTGCAAGTTTAGTGAATTCCTTTCGTTCATAAGATTTCAGATTTATTATTTAAATATTCTACTTCGAAACAATGCAGAATTTCTTGCAATGTACCCTATCCACTTACTTTTTCTGAAGTTTTTCTAATGTTTCTAAAGTAACATTGTGGAATTTTATCAAGTTGAGCTACTGGTATAGATAAAGTTGTGGTCGTTAAATCGTTTTGCACAATTTAGGTATTTCTTATTTCCAAAGTACAACGTACATACAGTACATATGGTTTAATGCTTCATTGCTTCAATTAATCAGTTTGATTGGGTTTTTCTTCTTCATATTTAAAAATATTGTATTAAAAACTAACTTCTTGGTTCTGATATCGAATGCATGGAAAATTAACTATGACTAAATATAGACTATATGTAATTTTGCATATGTTTTAGATAAATACATWTTAGTTTATCAAGTGAGAGACTTAAGGGGGTTCATTGGTTGAGTGCATTAACCGTTGTATTTGTTATTAATGCTTCGATCATATCAGGACACTGACTATATCAGAAACAGTTGTGTAGGTTCCCAAAGACATCAGTACCTACTTTTAAATGTACGTAAATGTGCAGACAGTGATATGTATATATGAACCAGAGCAAGGAATTTGAATTATTCGCATTATTGCTGCGAAACCTTTTATGCAATATAAATATTTTCGACTTTCCAGTGGTCTTTATATGTACCTTATGTTTCGGATCATTTGTACTTAATTAATTTGAGGCAAAATAAAATGAATACATTTTCTTGACCATCAGCCTTCTTCATGCCACCCACTTTAGGTATACTTGCTGTCACTGGTGTGTAGATATCATTTCAAGACCCGTGCGATCTTTTTGACTCGTCAATTCGAAGCTAAGTATTTGTGTTCGTTATAATTTTGCTTATTGTGTGTCACTCATTTGACATGGAACATTCGTTTAAAATTGATAAGCAAAAAGTTTTGATTGTTTTACTGCCTCTACTTCTTATACATTTCTCAAAAAAGCTACACAAACGTTTGGAATAGCCAACCAATCGAAAGTCCACCAACGAGAGGAAACAAGAGACACATTAGAACATTTGTTATTTTATTCGCCATATTCATGTTTGTCGTGAAAATATGAGTTCTCAAAGAAAGTGTTGTGACATTGAGTTTTTATCAGTTGAATTAACTAAAAACTGTAGCAAATTATAAGTGGTCAGATTTGTAAACATATGTATTTGCATGCAATCGATTCTATACTTAAAATAATAGTGCGCCTATTGCAAACATCTTTTGATTTATTTATTATATTAATACATTTCAGATAATCAAATCAGATTTATAATCTGATTACAATCTGTGCAAAAACCAGACTAAAGGCAAGCGGTTAGATTTATCATTGTAAGAATGAGTTCCACTAAAGAAATGAAAAACGGCACGAAGACGCAAAAGAAGGCGATTAAGGCTAACAAAAAACAACAACTGAAACAACAGCAACAACAACTTCAAAATCAACAGAATTCAGCAGTTGCGACAGCGGCAACAACATTAGCGCCCCACCCTGCTGCTCAATACAGTGTGAATAAGATAACCGGTAAAACAATCAAGATGACAGTGCCTACAACTACTATTAATAATAACAACAGTAGCGTTAAAAACAACAACAACATTAATCAAAAGCTTCCCGATTCCGCAGTACGAGTAGCGCACGCAACGCCCACCGCTATGCAACAGCCCGTGGTCTCCATTTTAACAGGATATGAAAATGCGCCAAAATTCGAACGATCGAACAGTTTTTCATTGCGTGGCAAACTAACGAAATTGATCAATTCAATTACAGGCAGCAAAGAGAATATTAATAAGCTAGATGATGAGAATGCCACTCCGTACAAGTTCACACGCAGTCGCTCAATGATACTCTTGCGGCGGTCGAATCGTCGTAGTTTAATTGAACCCCAATTGGAACAACTATCTGAGGAGGTTGATCCAACTTCACCATCATCACCTCGTAAAAACTCTGTAGATATAAGTGGACAACCATTTCCTGTACCATCATCGTCCAATAAGTTGGCGGTCAATGTCATTTCTGATAAGAGTGGGACAACTACAATGATTACACCGCAACGACAGAACTCTCAGCCATTGACCTCAACTCCGGTTGAAGAGGGTAGTAATAGTACAGCTTTGCAGCGAAAGCCATCATCCATATCCCTGGCACCAGGTGAGGGGAATGGTGTGCCATTCAATCCAATAGCGAATTTTCAGCGCCGCCGTTCCAACACGTTACTAGCATCTTTTAAGAGCACTATTGCAACAATAACCGGTGAAAAGAAGAAGGAGAAACTTAATCCTAAGTGGAGTGCGTCACTACAATCCTTACAAGCCATAGACAATATGGTAAGCTATGAGAATATGTCCTTCATCGATTACGATAAGTTCAACGGATATGAAAAACAACTAGAACGACAGCTTTCCACGCTAAGTTTGCGCATCGAACAGAATCCGCCTATTACACCAATCAGTAGTACCACAACCGGCACAAACAATAATAAATCGCTTAACGCTCCGGTGACGGTAGTGCGTCGTCGCAAACCGAGTGCCGCTCGTCAACTGGCAGACCGTCGGTGCCATTCGCGCGGTAGTTTTAATTTCGACACCGATTTCGAACATAATTTGGACAAACCGCGGAACGTGTATCGCGATAGTTTAGATTCCAGAAAACTTGAACGATTGAACGACTTTTCTCGCAACTCTTTTATATTGGATAAAGAAATTGTGGATTGGTTGAATTTGGAAGACGGTCGTTTGAGGAAGCAACGCAGAGATAAGAGTAATCACCAAATGAATGTCGACACCGTGGACTCGTCAGCTGTTGCACAGGTAAGTGCATACAAACTGTATAAAAATGTATTCTCAAAACGAGGAGGCTCAGTGACAAATCTGAAAAAAATCTTAAAGCCCATTTATTAGACAAAAAATAAAATCATAATATAAAAACTGTGTAAAATACATATATAAATCTAAAATAATATTGCAAATTATAATTAAAATTTTTCATTTGACAATGAAACTGCCATACAATTTTTTTTTTATTCACAAATTAATTATTTCATTAAAGCTAATGGTAATGTTAATTGTTTGAGCCCGTTCTCACTTAATAGAATCCGTGTTAAGTAAATGGTTTTCTGCATTTTTGTAAAATTAATTTGCACTACAGTAACTATTTGATTATAAAAAGTAAAGATTTTGTATAATGCTGATGAACTTCTGCGTCTAATGTCCAACGCCTGTGTATTCGATATCCTCAGCCTTGGAATAGTGTATGCAAGCCAATACAGTGTCCAATAAATAAAGGGCACCTTCAATTACACACAACGCACCCATTGCGATGCCCGTCTGACGCTCAGCATTTACATAGAGAAAGTCCTGGTCAGACATATAGCCGCCCCAATAATGTAAAGCCACACCGCCAATGGCAATCCACATGGCTGTGCCGACCATATTCATCAGTGTGTCTGTTAGCTCACTTTAAAAACATAAATAATCCATGTTATCATTTATTTACAAAAAATATTTATATGTTTATTTAAAGCAAATACAAACCGTTTATGCTTGGTGGTGCCGAAGAAGAAGGCCACTGTGTGCACAGTGGTATAGATTAGAAATCCTACAAATATACCAGAGGCTACGATTTCCGGTGAAGGGCTCTTTTCTTCATTTAAATTCCATGTTCCACTAACGCCCAAAAAAATGCCCTCATCTCCAATACAGTAGAGGATAAGAATAATAATGTTGATAGTCTGCCAAAAATAGTAAACAATTTATTAGAGTAATATATATATGTAGATAGCCGATATATCAGAATTTATTTGCTATATGCTGTCTGAACCTATTGGAAAATATAAATTTTTAGATTGGGCAGGTAGATGCGTCAATTTCATTTTAAAAAACATGCTTAATSAATTTGTTGTAAAAGAACAGGTCTATAAACAGAAATATTAAAATGTTTTCATAATAACAGTAGAAATCTACAAAAGAATACGCACATAGTAATATACCTTTAGTACATATGAAATATATACTCAAAGCATTGAGGGAAATCAACTGAATATCAAACTAATGATTATAGATAACGTTCGTATGACGTCATCTTTGTTGAATACTGACTAATTCAGGTTAAAAATACTGYAATRCCATTTTAAAGAATCGGAGGTTTGAAAAATATTAGAGCCTTTAAACCTACTAGGTATAACTATTTTCCTAACAGTTTGTTAAGCTTTTCTTATGTTTTCTTATTAAATTTTGCTTTTTCTTAAAAAAGCCAATACTCTTGTCCTTACCAATTTCAGAGTTTTGATAAATATCGATCCAATCGTTTCCACAGACACCATTTTTTTCGCTTAATTGTTCTTCACTTTTCAAAGAATTTTAAATAAATTAAAATAAAAGCTACAAAAAGACTTTGCTTTTGTCTAGGAGCACTTTTATTAATTAAGTAAGAACAAAACTTTTGATATCCGTTCGATTTCGTTTTGTCGTTGTTCGTTGACTAAATTGTATTTCGATCGTTCGTAMACACAACAGCGAGCTCTAATGTGAAGCACCACACAATGAAAGATTTTTACTCGAAGCTTTTGCAACTATCCTGATAAGATAACAGTAAATGGAATGTTAGAGCAGAGAGTCACCAGAAAACGCCGAGATAGGCAAGACATTTTTTAACGTGATTGTGAAATAATATTTCATTGGGTTTTGTGTAAACATTGCCTTGTTTACTTGGATAAAAAAATACTTGACTGCGATAAGCTTTTTCCTCGTTTTCTTGTACAGGTGTATGTTCTGCCTATTTGGACTGTGATGATTTCACTTTAAGTTCGTTATATGCAGGGAATATGTTTTACATATTTATGTTCCGATTATACGTCTATTCAACAGTCTCTCTGTTCGTCTAGGTATCTTCACAGAACTCAATAATCAAATTTGCCCAATATGGTTGCACTGAACGCCAAGCCAGAGCTGAGTGCCTTATCTAAATGGATTTTTACTCAAGCATCTTTAAACTAACTTTGAATTTTTTTTTCTTACTTAATTTAACATTTTTGTACTTATTTTGAAAAATTTTATGATAATTGTTTAATTTTTTCCCCAAAATAAATTCTCTGCACTAATAAATATATAAATAATTTGTGCACAACAAAATGTGTAAAACAACTGTTTTCAGAAATATCTTCCTTATGTATTTTATTTTTCAATATACAMATGTATACATATTTATTTCCAAAAAATAGTATTTAAAATATAATTCGTGTATACTTGCTAAAAGTTATATAATATATAGTACATATTTTGAATATGAAAGTTTTTAAGTTTCGTGAAGTAGCGTCTTATTTACTCCAACGTATACTGTCTTATGACGGCATACTCTGTGAGGCCTTTATAGTATAGAGTGCATCCCAAAATAGTATCCACTATATAAAGAGCACCCTGAGAAACGCACAATGCGCCCATTGTTAAACCAACAGTACGTTCACTGCTGGCATATGCAAAACTACCATCGGTCATGTAACCAAACCAGAAGTGTATTGATATCCCACCTACTGTTATCCACAATACGGCTCCAATTGTATTCATAAGAATATCAGTCAAGTCTCTATAGAAAATATACATATATACAGGTATAAAGAAATATATTGGAAAAAATAATTTAAAGAGCAATTACGCACCGCTTATTTGTGTTATCTCCAAAACAGTATCCAATAATAACTACGGCTGTATATATAACAAATCCAACAAAGATACCAGAAGCAAGCATTTCAAGGGAAGCATTATGCCTTTCCTGTAAATTCCAATTGCCACCGATACCTAAGAAATCGCCGCCGTTCCCCGTGCGGTATAAGACTAGTACGCCGATGTTGTTGAGCTAAAAATGCAGAGTTGAGCTTTTGATTTGAGAGAGATAATTTAAATCTGTCGCTGTTGTAAACTCGGCTATAGCCGCATAAGTGGTGTCTACGCTTTATAAAGAAGAATAATTTATTTATTGTGCCAAGGTAGCGAAAAATTTTTTTAAACGATCGGTTTAATAACCACAATACCATAAATAGCATTTATCACATATTTACAAATGTGTACTATATATTTGTTTACCGCAAGCGATCTCTAAATTATCAGTACGCTTTTGTTAGTTTACCAGTTTCAGTATTTTTAAGCATATAGACGCCATTGTCTCGTAAGAAACCATTTTTGAACGATCCATTTCGCAAATAACCAGAAAATTCTTTACTTTTTACGCAAGCTTTCGAAGTTCCTCCTTATCAAGGCGTTGCCTTTTATCGCGTTCACTTCGTATATGGGCAGCCATCGACTAAACGCTCTACTCGTGTTAGCAAAAGTATCGTCACCGTTAAATGTGTACGAACGATAACTTGTGAAAAAGCGTCGTGTATGCATTGTTGATTTGTTGTTTGCCCGCTTCGATTAGATAAAAAATACATACAAGACAAAATAATAATACCTTTCACACAACGTTCATATACATGCATTAGGTTGTCCAAAAAGTCTTGCSGTATTTCTTGCGGTATTTTTATTGAATTTTCAATTGTTCATAAAATTTTTTTTTGATGACTCATGCCCAGCTCTTGACCGATGCTACGGCTGCTACTATTCAGCGATTTTATCGCAATTTTCGACGACAGGCCTTCCGGAGCGTGCGYATCTTCGACCATCTCTACACCAGAACGACAACGTTGGAACCATCGTTGTGCGGTAGAAATGGAAATTGTATCGGGTCCATAAAGTGCACAAATTTTATTGGCGGCTTGAGATGCATTTTTGCTTTTATCGTAGTAGTACTGTAAAATATGCCGTATTTTCTCTTTATTTTSCTCCATGCTTGCGACGCTATAACTCACGAACGACTTAAAAGAAACGACAATCAAACACCTGTTAGCGCGTGAAATGAGCTTTCCAAAAAGGTATAGCATGACCCGATGCTCCGAATAAAACTAGAACTACGCGCTCTCAACGCCAAGTAGCGAAAATACCGCAAGACTTTTTTGACGAACTAATAAATATATATATATATATACACAGATGTGGTGATTGTTTGTTCTCTGTAAATATGTACATATTTTTAAGATACATAGATAGTAAATTGTCCATACACATTTCAGACTTCGGTTGAAAAATTTCATAGGACTTTGAAAATGATGTTTCGGTTATTAATAGTTCAAAGCATACTTAAAACATTACTCAGATTATATTGCGGGCAGTGAAGTCCAATACGAAATGCTCGCCTCAAATTGATCGAACAGTTTTAGCAGCCGCAAATAAATTAATAAATTCAACAAGTTTTGAATATAACTAGCATGAACATATATATGTACATACATACGTACCAAATAAACACATGACAGTTGTAGAGAACGCGAATTACCATGGCTCAATTGAAATTTGTCGCCGCCGCTAAACGAGCTAAAGTGTCGATATTTTCAAAGCAATTCCAACCATTAGCATACTAAAACTGCGGGCAATACGACTCTATAAAAACAAATTATGACGGATTTCTCTTCCAGCGTCTGCATACATAGGAACTGTCTATATATACATATGTAAAGCTGTCCGTGTTTGTGTTAAGAGCGTTGGAGGCGAATTTTTACATACTACATACAGCCATTAAATATTGATTTCAATTACCTTGTCGGTTAAAATATGCATGCCAGTATTCGTATTGAAGGGGTATAAAATCTAGACTTAACGGTATTCATAAAATCACAAATMTTTCATAGAAACACTAGCTTAGTACACTTACTTGCACAATTACCGGTGTTCCAGAGAGGTTATAAGCTTATAAGTGTGTAGTTTCTGTTTTGGATTTATTAAAATAATATGTATTTGAAATGTTTGGCAAAAAAGTAAAAAAAAATCTATTGTACAGATTATGGAATACCGGAAACGCAAGCCTCACAGGTTGCTTGTACTGTTACGTAATAGTTGTTAATTGCTATAGATGAGAGCTACAATGAACTTAAAGAAAAGGTCTTGACATTTCAGTATTCCGATTCGAAATATTTAAAGAAAAAATATAATAATTAATTATATATTGGTATAGACATCGATATCTTTAGATATTTTTTCAAATTTGTCGGTTTTGTACAAGTTTGTTGTCACCAAATAATTCATTATTGTACAAATGTGTTTTTGAAATTAGTTTGGCCGCACTAACGTGCCACACCAGTATAGTCAGTATCGCCCTTCGAGTAGTGCAGGCAACTMATTACGGTGTCCACCAAATATAAAGCTGCCTCGAGTATACAGAGCGATCCCATTATAATGCCAACCAGCTTGTCACTACCCGCACTAACTGGCACATGCTGAATTCCCAAATAGGAGTAGTCGCTTGTGTCCATGTAACCGACCCAGTAGTGCAGTGCAATGCCACCAACTAGGGCCCACAAGAAGGTGCCCACCACATTCATCATGGTGTCTGTGAGTTCACTGCAAATAAATGTTAAATAAGATTGTTGTTTTTGCATACGATTTTTAAACATACTGTTTGTACTTGTTGGGTCCAAAGAAGTAAGCAATTGTGTGTACGCCCGTATAAACAATGAATCCAATGAAAACGCCGGAAGCGAATATTTCACAACCTGCGCTCTTCTCTTCCCAAAGATTCCATGTGCCACCCACTCCCAGAAAGTAGCCTCCAGCGCCAACACGATAAATTATAAGTATAGATAAATTAAGAATCTGCAAATGGAGCAAAGTTTTAAAAGAAAAACACAAATAATGCTTTTTTATATAGTTTTCTAAGATTAAGAATATTTTAGTATAGCTAAACATGTTTAGATTTTAACCACTCCCTAGTTGGTTGTAAATGTGGTTATATACATATATGACGAGCGAGCTGTAAGGAACGCCTAGGCAAAAGCATATCGAAATTYAGCAGAATGCTTGCGTTATGTTTATGAGTAAACCCTTCCATGTTTCCCAACATGGAAAAAGCTTTTGGTCGCCTGATAAGCAGTAATCAGTAATTCAAGGAGAGTAAACCACACCAGTATAAAAACTTTTTCGAAAATATGTAGATTTATTTTACTTCAGTCATATTTTTATTTTGTATAAACACTTTTTCAAAAATATTTCGATTTTACTATAATCATATTTTCATTAAAATTTTAATAACTATCTTTATTTTTATTTTTTTTTTTTTTTTTTTTATTTTTTTTTTTTTTTTTTTTTTTTTTTTTTTTTTTTTTTTTTTTTTAATTTTTTCTATTGTTATATATTCTCATACATCACAGCTATGCGATGTATGCCTAAGTAATAGAAACACTGATTTCTTTTTCGTTTAACTAAAATTGAACACGTCTCGATTCTTCGTAATTCTGTACAAAACTTATTGCTGTAAGCCGAAACGTACCAATTTCAATGCTTTAATCACAATTGAAAATATCCAAATCAATGACCACTCCATTTTAAAAAACAGTTAATTGGTTTTGCAGAAAGTCAATAAACGCCTTTTAAAAGATACTTTTGTTCGTTTGCGCTCGTATGTAGTCGTTCGTTAACTAAAATTGAAACGATTTTAAACCTCGAAAAAGCAAGTAACAGGAAAGTAATGAGCTTTTGTAATCGCAGTGATAAGATAAAACGATGTCACATCGGTATTTGTGTAACAAGTGCCGCTTTCAGGTGGCCATAATGTTATCATGCAGTTATGTGTGCAATAACCTCATATTTATTTCTTTTACTATGCAATGAGCAATGCTTGGCGCCTCACGACTTTATTTGTTTGGTTGTTGAATGTATGAATATATTTCCTGCAATGCATAAATTCTTAGAACATCTTGGGAATCATTAATGTACAAAGTAATCGAATATTTTTTGCTCCAAGTAAAATTTTATGCGTGAAAGAGATTAATTATATATGAAAGGCATAAAATTTTATTTGGAGCAAAAAATATTCGAATATTTTGTACATTAATGATCACTATTTCATTATCATATGTAGTTAATATTGCGTCATTATGAGTCATTGGAAGTCAAGTTCAGCATAATACTTATGTGGAACTATTGTCCTCAGTTATCATATGAGCATATTTTGGCTGTGGTAATTGTAACGTAAATCTATAAAAACTACTTGTATTCTGAAATTTTTTATTTTGCAACTCTAYAACAATTTAAGCTTAATTTTAAAGCTTACTCTTCAAATATACGTCTCTTAATTAATAAATATCGTCAATCAAATAAGTATGTTTTCAAGCAACCACTTTCAGAGTTTTTATTGTTGTGATGACATTATTGAGTGTACGTTGTGGCATAGTACATATATACCTACATACGTCTATTACTTTATTACTACTTTTTTTTAATTTTGATCGTTAGTAGCGTGYTGCCATGGTACAGGCTAATTTCTCAGAGCGTGCTTAATGGCACGCTTGGTTAGTTGATAGCAGTGCCTGAGTAGAGTCTCWAAAGCGGTGAAAAGGCTTGTTTTTACGTAGGCACGTATGTATGCAAGTGTATGYATATTTACTCGCACGTAATCTAAATTCACGAGTAGGAACATGTGTCTGTTAAGCCATTTCGGCTTGGCTGTGTAGGTGATGAGTCATTTCATATCGAGCGCCTGCATATAATGAGAATAATTACAAATTATATTAGTTGTATTTGTTATTTTATTACCAAATTATTTTGAAAATCAGCAGATTTGCCGAAAATTAGATATAAATTCGGTACAATGTAAACACCAAAAATTGGTATTGCTGATGAGTCAGGAGCGTATACGTATACATATACATATGTTTTTGTGTATATATAGTGAAGTTTTATATTTTTGCATAGCAATTACTTTTTGCAATATTTATTGAAAATGATAAATCGCTTCCGTTGTCATTCCAAACTTCAAATGTTTATATTGACGCGGCGGTTTTGGTGCCATTCACATCACCTACGCTCTTTAATAATTCTCTTCAACATACAAAGTACGTACATATGTATGTATATACGCACAGTGGAAAACTTTGAAGAATATTTACTAAGTTCTTTTAAGGTTTCATTTACCGATGTAAAGAAACTATTTCAGTATTATTTAAATTGTTGATTTTTATTAAAAAAAAAAAATGTTTTTTCATTTAACCTGAAAAAATGTACATTCCCGCTAATGTACACCTACTTGTACCCCTGAATACGCGTTGGCAGCAGCAAATATTTCTATTTTTTTTACGTAATGCAAAATTTAAACAGAAATCCCCCTGAGATTTGTTTCTCCATACGCCGCTGCATACTCGTATTAATTCATTTTATATTTCTTCAAATGTTCCCGCTTAAATTCAAGTTAACGTATTCAGCGCGCGTGTGTGTTGACAAACGTTTCGTGAGCGTGAGTCATTTTATTGGCGTGCTTCGCCAAGTTTTGCTGTCATACTTTATTTCTGGCTTTGCTTGCTCAATTACATTAATTACACACTCGCAACATCTTTCATAAAGTATAACAATTTTGTTTACATTCACGACTCAGATAAAAAGTTATACAAATATCTAAATATATTAAAGACACGTTCCGTTAATCTCTTATCTCTACAAACTCGATAAAACTGTGTCCTCGGCAACAAGCTTTTACATTTATTGCTCCAATTACCATATTAAAATTGATCAAATTCGGATAACAGAAGATACAATTTAGACAAATATGTGTTCTACTGTTCGCTCTTCCAGTTGATTTCGCAATTCTTTCTTGTGCAAGACGAAATATGTGTGAATAAAATTTGGTAAAAAAGCTACCTTGCACCTAGTTAGGTACCCTCCCCAGTCACACAAGAGAACCTACCATATATACTTTTGGCATCATAAGTCTCTACTCTTCTTTGAACTTGCAATATTGGAAGTTACGTTACGACAGAATTTTTTCCTGCCTTACTTGCTGATGTTATTTTCTTATTATATACAGTACAAAAAATATTTAATCTTCTCTGTTTCCTTTTGTTCACTTTTCCCCGATTTTGTTTTGATTCTCCATTCGCATGACTGTGTCTTTTCAGATTGCGCCACACCGCATCGCTAGTGTATTTTTGTTTTCATTATTTCGTCATTCTCGCTATTCATATATGCATTGTTGTTGTTGAGACGTAAGCTTTTGTGAATGAAAGCCGCATGTGTTTACACACGAGCACATTGCACGAGAACTTAACAAGGGTAAGCGCGCTCTAGAACTAGCATAGAGAAGCGTTAAAGAGAGTTAAATACGAAAACGCAGATTATGTTTCTTTTGCATAAGTAAATTACAGCCAAGAGTGTTAGAATACAATATTACGCTTTCCACAGACCACTCATAATTTTTGGCAATCATCTGTATGAGTTGACTATGTCATACTCTCAAACATTCATATATCATATATAAGCATATACCCTGAACAAGATAGATAAAGCTGGCTGACTGACCAAACTGAGCGGTTGGAATCAAATGTATGTATGGCAAACTTTTTCACTAAATAAGCAATGTAAATTCAAATCTGTCGTACTGTGTACTGCCGACGTACYGTCAGTTTTTATAGTAATTAAACATGTGTCAATACAGGTAACTGGGATACTATGACCTACAAAATATATATATACATAATATATACATACATATGATATGTACGAAGCACGAGAAGTATACTTTGCTATTACTAGGTACCAGTGATCATATGATGGAATCTGTGACMTGAATGGAGCAAATTTAATTTTCATACTTTTTGATAGCGAGACGGCGAATTACTAAAACATAAATTATTTCACTTAATTTTCTAACTACCATGCGTTCTTGGATGGTGTTGACGTCAGAAGGTGTTTTAGTAAACACTTGTTTTAATAATTTCCTACTTTTTTAGTTAGTAAATATTCCAGCGGATATTATTTTATTTTAACTAGAATAACCAACAAAGACAAATGGGGAAATATGGGGCATTTAACACGTAAACAATAAATATGTATGCTTTAATTTATTAATTTCTATGTTTTTCGAGGAGGTATATATTACATAATAACTTCACTTTCATAGAAACTTTTTATTTCTCATGCTCAGTGCGTACCAGTTCTACTACACTCTCTTTGCCACCGCTGGTTCTGTTCGGTTCGATTAATTTAAATATATGAATGTTAGTGGTTTTCGTCCTTACGTTCGTCCTTTTTAACCAACAAGGCATGAAATGAGTGTTCAGTTCGAACCAAACCGTTGCGCTGAGCGGATGTGGTCGGCTCTTAGTCTAGCCACACGAAGCATTCAAGCGGAAACAGTGCACAGCGCGGGCAGGAGAAACGTTTATTCTCACAGCTTCCCGCAATCGTTGCTCCCCAATACGTTAATGTCACAGTGTGCTGTGTGTGTAAATTAATTTTTCTTCGTATTGCTGTTTTTGTGGCGCCCACATACACAAAAAAATTAAATAGCAGTACGTACGTTCGCCAGCGATTTCGCTTATACCATTTATTTAATCGTCGCTAACTTTAACGCCAATACTTGTGTAAATATGTGTGTATCAGTGGAGTGCAACTTTCAATTGTTGTGTTTTAGAAGAAAATAAATTCGGGCTGCTAACGAGGTATGAGAAAGCGTACACTATAGGAACAATGAMTGTTTGTGTGGCATACCAATAGGCGCCTTGGCGAGTATGAGCTAAAAGCTGTCTCGAATGCAATTGTTTTTATGTGAGCTAAATATGATTAAAAGTTAAGTTTGTAGCCGTTATTATATAATGTAAGTATTAAAATAATAAAATGAAACGAAAATTCATACTTATGAATGTATTTACATAACAACTTTAAAATGTAAGTACAAAGTTCAAAAAAGGGGAAATCAATAACGCAAAAGTAAACCTTRGAATATCGGCTAAACTTAGCATAGAGCACGTGCTATTTATCACTCAGCACAGATAAGATAAGCACATTTATAACAACAATCTGTATTCATTTAAAGCATCGCCCGATTCGTTTACTTTTTTGAAATGTCTTTGGGTTGGTTCATGTTCAACTAAAAAGTAATATATTTTTTGGGTTTATTTTATAATAAATTAAAAAAATTTTTCGTCATTCAACTTTATTTAGTTGTAAACAATTCGAAATGCAATCGCCATGCTCTTAATGCTTTAACAATTTCACCTTAATTATTTTAATACTTACAAAACAATTTCTATGAGGCATAACAATATATACTGAATAGAATTGTATGAAACAGATATGCAAATAATATAAAGAATTAGTAAATGATAGTGAATGGTAAAATAAGCACAAGTTTACGCGAATATTTTCCCGCCAAAACAAGCGAAAGTTTGGTGACCTGAATATAATCCATTTGACATTTGTTGAGGAGACAGTCTATCCGTTGATCCGTTGATGACTGAATTGCGAACATTTAAAAAGATTAAACGCTTGTAAGCATTTATGTGAAAAAATTGCTAAGGTCGCCTAAAGTTATTTTCAAATATGAATTATAGAGACAAGAGACAAAACCACAACAACAAAAATTTGAAATACATATTTAAGGGATCTCCATAAAGATGGAAAAAGCTACTAAAAATTATAATGCGTTTATATTATTGGGGTGGGTCCTTCAGCCCAGTAAATTTAAGCCCACTCAAAAGGGGGATAAGCAGTATACACATATTTACATACCTGGACATCTGTTGAAGATTTAAAAGGCATTCAAAATTTTGTATGTTCTCCAGTAACTGCAGCAAATGTTTTGGTTGAAATCTCTGCCAAAAGTACCAGTAATAAGAGACCAATTGATATAATTTATACCCAGCACTACAAGCAAGTCTAATCATCACATTTAACGCATTGGGTATGGTAAATATACTAATATATCCGGTACATACACTGTTCTTTCCGTATCGAATTCCGTACTGAATTCTATTTCAAAGCAGAATGAAGGACTAYACTCAATACAACGTGACGCTTTTAAATTCTCGAAAAGATTTGAATTCTACTTTAGCAGTTGGATAATTTAATAATGCCAGATGCATTTAATTATTTACATAATAATGTAAATATGGAAGAGAAAATATTATATTCGCCAAACCCTTCCATTGCCACTTGCCTGGTTTACATAGTACTTTGTTTGCCATGATATATAAAGCGAAAATATGCATGCACATTTCGCAGATATCGGCTACACACCACCTTGCGTACATTATATATATGTACATACATATTGTCTAAAATCATTATAGGTCTAATAAATTTGTTTTTATCACCAAAAGCCGCGATAACAACAGTCTGGAGAGTGATATTAACTGTGTGAATCATAATACTCATAAATGAATATGTATAATAAAACGACAACCTGCAAAGTCTTTCTCATAAGAAAATTGGTATTTTTATAACGCAAACAAAAACAAACACATTAAAAGGAGCACAAATGCTTGTACTATATGTTAGCCTTGCAGACGACCAACCCCAAAGGTTTTTGTGGCGCGAAACTGCCCCATAAAACGGTCAATATGTGTCGTAAAATGGCCAATATTTTAGCACATATTTGCCCACGTGCGATGTGTTCGTGTCGCGTATAAGCGCGCATGTGAAAAAGTCCTTCTCCCTTATTGTGTATGTGGGTACATTGCCATTTTATTCAGGCGGCACTCCTACAATATCCGTGTTATGAATCATAAATTTATATGCAATGATAGACGTAAATTGATAAACGTAGACACATATAGATGTGTGTASGCTTGTTGGTAAATTAAATATTCGCTTATGGTGTTTATATGTATGATATGCTCCTGACGTCAGACTCCAAAGGAACACCAAATAAAACTTCACGATTGGAAACAGTCTTTCTAGACCTCAAACATAGAAAACCAAAAACATTTGAAACTAAAACAAAAGGAAAAAATACTCTGCACATTTACAAAAGATTCCATCCAAGAACTTTGATCCGTCAGTTTGTATGGCYGCTATATGCTATAGTGACTCGATCTGAACAATTTCTTCGGGAATTGCACTGTTGTGTTGGACAATAAACAATGTCAAATTTGGYGAAGATATTTCGATAAATGAAAAAGTTTTCCATTCAAGCACTTGATTCCGTTAGTTCCATTTGCTTGGCAGCTATATGCTATAGTGGTCCGATATCGATCATTCCGACGAATGAACAGCTTCTTGGTGAAAAAAACGAAGGTTTTAGAGCGATATCTCAAAAATCGAGGGATTTGTTCACATATACATACTATATATGTATACAGACGGACAGAAACATGCTTGAATTGACTCAACTTGTTACTGATCATTTTTATATATATTTTATAGGGTCTCCTTTTGGATGCTATAAGAATCATAACAAATATTACATACCTTGTTCAGGGTATAAATATGTGTCTATATATGAATATATACAGTTATAACAGCTCGASAGCCAACTAACTTCGTTTGCATAACTTTCTAACACAGTTCTTGCGAATAAGGTCCTTTATATATACGTGACCCTAAAGAATATACATATACTTGTTTARCCAGTGATAAAGGTGAAAATGGTTTCTGCATATAGCAATATGTAATACAATATATTGACCCATTGGGAAAATATTTTCAAATCAATTTCAGTTATTGTGTGGAGAGAAATGTTTCCAGCAAGTTTGGTTGACGTAACTTAAGAATATTTTTAGCTATACATAAACCCTGTTMAGATCTCAGACGGCCCTGTTTAATGTTATTCTCTGTACTACTATAGCTTATATCTTTGTTATCGTGTACTATAAATACTATGTACATACAGTATGTATGTGTATTGTGTAAATTTTAGTAATTTTTATATTTCTCTTGTTAAATTTGAGGGCAGGCAGTKTTCAGAAGTACAAACACATAGATATGTATGCGTACATTTTGCTGCATTTTGGCATATCTGCAGATAATTTGACTTTAGACCATTGGCTAAGCGTCTGCCTGTCGAGCTGCGGTAATAGAAATCATAAATCAAATTTAATGTSAAGCTTGCCTAAACATACCTACCATATTAATAAAAGAAAAGCTTGAAAACACAAAAGAAAAGAATTTATTAATGTTGTTGGTGTAAAATTTAGGAAAAACAAAATTAAATGTTTTTGTCTCAACTTGCCTAAACAATACATGAGTTTCTGTGGTGTCAAAGAATTTATTTGTCCCGCTAATGGTTTTGTGTGGCTTATTATTTTTCTTAGTTATACAAATAAACAATTTAATAAAAAAAATTTTGATTCATTAAATTTATGACTTTTCGCTGACACCATGGCTAATGTAAARCAAAAACACCAACTAAGCTTCCAGCCAATAATGCGAGACTTTATAGTAATCAGCATTTCGCTCATTAGTTGGGGAGGTAATCAACCGAATAACAGTCAAATATATTTATATTAAATTGTTTAAATCAAAACAAAATCGAAAAGACTTTCACTAATTTCATCATACGTCTTCCATGTAACCCCTTAAATGCACCGATTTTTTTAATCAAGTGGAAAATCACTTGCGACCAGTGGAACGAACTCCACTAAGCGTATTACATATGAAGATTTTAAAGTGATTGCCAATTTATTGTATTTGTCCTTCATGCTCTCCACTAAGCATAAAACATATTGGATGTCTTGAAGTGGCTCGAAATCACTTCATACATAAAATGATTCCCTTACAGTTTGTARTTGTCGAATTGTCTGCCAACGTTACACTCAAACCGTTTCTTATTGTTGTGATTGTTGTATTATTACACTTGTTGTAGGCAAATATATACATAAGTGTAACACATAGAACAACCCTTTCACCTTTTTCACCACACAACTAAAAAACCGTGCTGTAGATGCCGATTATGAAAACAGTTGAGCATTGACAGTCGTTGGCAACTCACTTCTTTATAAGGTTCAGAGATGTGCATTTAGGAGCAACCACAGCAAACTTCCACCTCCAATTTATCTTGCATTTAACATTTTTGCTTGTGCGCTAGACTAGTGAGGTGGCTGTATGCATGTTCAAGGCTACGTTTATATGCACGAATGAATGCAATGGTGGCTAAGCAAACTGAATAGATTGTTCACTTTCGCCACTGGTGATTTTATAGCCTACACCTATAGTCAAAGTGTTGTTGTTGCTTTTGTAAGTGATTTAGACGCTGCCCGGTGACTGTTACATAAGTCATGGTTCGCAATATTTCCGCTGACGGCAATAAAATATGGATAGGCGAATGCATGGATGGACAGAAACGCGGATTTGCTTCGTGTATATTATTTTTTAATCGAGGAAATACTTATAAGAAAATCCTACTAAATTTAAAAATATGTATGCGCATATGTACTCGTAGTACCTTCGGTTGCGTATACGCATAGTAGTCCCAATGAAGACTTCGAGAAAGTCTTCGGGCGTATTTCACCCGTCAAACTGATAAACTGCTACACAAAAGTTCTRTAATCAGATAACTTATTATTAACCGATATATTAACCTTTTTATCTGCATACATCCCTACATTCTTTTTACTGCTAATGTGATAATGCACTCATAAAAGAGTGTAAAAAGATAAATATCTTGATTTTTATCGTTCAATTTATATGGCACTTATATACTATAGTCATCCGATCTGAATATTTTCTTTGGATATTGTAGCGATGCAATGCGATCAAAAATAATTATGCCAAATTTCGTGAAGATAAAAAATAAAAAGAGTATTCCAAAGGAGCATTTGAGTTCGATCAGCCAGTTTGTATGCCAGCTATTTAAGCAATTGTGATCCAATCGGAACAATCTTTTTGGAATTGGCATTATGCCCTTAAGCAACTACCAATAACAAATGTTTAGAAGATATTTGATCAAGCGGCAGAGCTTTTCATACAAGTACTTGGTTTCTATAGTTTAGTTTATATGGCAGCAATATATTATGGTGGTCCGATATCGGCGATTCCGATAAATGAGTTTCGTCTTGATGAGAAAAGCACGTGCAGAAAATGTCTGCCCGATATTTCAAAACTGAGGCACTAGCTCGCATATACATTTAGCATATTTTTCCTCATAGAAACCAAATTTTGTTTGCTTGAATTATCATGTTAAGCTAGTTGTCTATGCTTGTATACAACATCAGTCTCGAGCCGTTGATAAGTCACATTAATTGTGTATTCATTTCATCATTTGAATGGTAACTGTTGAAACTTTTGATACTTTTAAACACACGAACTTTTCGCAGAACAGGGCGCACATATAAGTGAATGAAAAAAGTTTTATATTGAGAGTCAAACGTATGCTGAGCTTGAAGGAATAAGCGAACACATTCAAAATAACTATTTGTCAAATTTTTCAAACCTAAACATGATTATTAATAGTTAAATAAAACACTTATCATAAGATTATAACCAGATATTTCATTTTGATATCAAAACTAATTGTTAACTTTATTGCCATAGTTTAAGTAATGAATAAGATGTCAAATGGAGACCAAAGGCAAAAGATAAATTCAAATTCAATTATGTAAAGAAATTTAATAACAAGTAGCGGCAACTTCGACATTAAGGCCACAGGACTGGTTTGATCGCTTGTGGTTATCTTCTAGGCGAACTTTGCTGCCTTAAGCGAACCGGAAATTGATTATTTGTGCTTTGCCTTAACGGTGAAGCATGTCAAATGACCATTTTATCATTTATAACATAAATGACACATTATGCTTTTACAGCGAAATTATGGCATTTACCGTTAACTCTTTCATTTACTTTTTATGTTATATACATAAATTGTAAGGGTAATATTATCTTTTCACTTGCCCATAGCGGGCTGATTTCTTGTTATTAAATTAGGTACAAAGCCATTAATTTATTTACATAGCAAGCTTTATGTCTAATTTAATTCTGAATTCAATTTTGTTTTCGACAAGTGCAATCAATTATGCAATTTATGCAAATCCTAGATTGTGCATTGTTAATGATGGCGTTGGTAGCAAGGTCGTTAAAGCGCTTTCAAAATCCCCACAGTCCCACACAAACAGCAAAATATCTTAGGCAAGAAAGGGTAGCAACAAAAACGTTGCATGCAAGGCCTTGCCTATATGAAGTTTAATGTTTCCATATTCACTTATCACCTCGATCAACATATTGATGGGGGTTCGAACCCAAACGAAGGATGCGGAAAATGCGAATATAAGCGAAGAACTTATTGAGTGCAAGAGGCATGGTTGACTTCATGYAGAAATTGGCAGTTCAGGAGTATATTTGCTGGCAGCTTGATTTAGTGCAATGTTGCTGCAAACTATTAGTTTTTTGTGTTGAAATATCATTAACCATTTGCATTGTAAACTATRGACTAGATGTTAAAGATGGTGTGATGTGAACGGTTTCAAATGTCTAATTTACAGGCTCTTCTCCAGAAGAGTTCCAATTGAATTTATGCGCRGGAACACTAAATATACTACATATGCCAATCTTATATATTTTTATTTGTGAATTCTTGTAGTCATGAAAGTTTTATTGTGTCGACTGTGAGGGATTATAGGTTTATTTCAGCTTAGTGTCAAATAGAAATCACGCTTAATTTTTACTGGGCACAAAAAGCTTGCACTGTTTTTTTCGGTCACAATCGCAAACGTTAGTAAAATGTGGTGAAATGCCCGTTAGCTACTCCCCAGGTATTTAAGCGAACGCATAACGGAAATTCAGTTTTCCTGTAAGTCCCTTAACTTTAATAAATACATAACACATTCCTGATTCCTACCTAATAACCTATTCTAAACACTCCAGCTCTAAAAGTATTCAACGTAGTACACACTAGGGGAAGCAAAGGAAGAGGAAGACCTTCACTCCGTTGGAGAGATCAGGTGAAGAAGGACCTAGCTGCACTTGGTATCTCGAATTGGTGCCGAATTGCGAAAAGAAGACATGGCTGACGCGATGTTGTTAACTCGGCRATAACCTAATAGAAGATATAACCTATTATATCGCTTTTAAAACAAACCATTACCTAGTTGAAGAACTTTTCTAGAGAATTGTTGAAATTTTTTCCATTTCCACAAAATATCGCCGAAATTGTCGTTATAAGTTACGCTGTCAGTTAATGGTTAATAACAGGCGACAGCTGGGATTTACAAGATTATGGATGTCAAACTCCCACCTACGTAAACACCATAGTGACCAAACGCCTTCTGGTGATGTTCGTATGCGCGTACGCCACATTCACATGTTTTGCATTGTCGGCAAGTTGCAGAAAAGTTTTCGAAAATAACGATCGATTTGTGGATTGACATRGACAGAATAAAGCAAATATATATGTATAAATAAAAAGGCCAAATAAAATCGCAATAAACGCCAAAAAGTAAACTCGGAACATATGTAAGCAACCCCAAACAGCCTAAAGTGAGCCAGTGCTAAGCAAGCTCTAACTTTGACATGACACAACGCTCCTACCTCAAACTTTTTTTTGTATGTGGCAAAAGGTATTTATGTTTTCTTCTTTTTATTTCGTGTTAGATAATCTGTTTACGCGTAATACCTTCGCATGCTCATACTGCGAATTTTCACCAAATTCCGACCTAAAACCGCTTGCGGTGGTCGATCGTTTATTGGTAGTGACCATCATTGAAATGACCTTGCCATCGAATTGAATGAAACTTAAAGTTAATTACGTAAATGACGTAAGAATGTCTTACCTCGCCCATCTTGGCACTCTAGTGCAGTTCTCCTTCGCCTTTGAGTCTAGTACACTTTGCTGGTTTGGGTGTAGTGCAGTTCCTTTTGCTCCGTAATGAATTCGTGCACTCTCTTCTACTTGCCAATATTTGGTTTGTTTATTTAGCGCTTGCGTTTGGCAAAACAGCGTTTTTTGAAATAGTATCTCATTTATAACGGCCTTTTCGCATTTCTTTGCGTAAGCCATTTTAATTTTATTTTCATGATTCTTCTGTGTTTGTGTATGTGTGTGTCTATCCTTAGTCATACTAAGCTCAATACGTACCGAAAAGCGATGGCCAGGCTGGGTCGCGCTTTATTAGAGCGCTGGGCGCTAGCGCGTATACGTACTCATATCATGTTTAGCGTGGTGCTAATGCGCCCAACCGCTATATATATAATTAGGTGAAACTTTAATAGGTTCCCTCTTTCGTAAAGATGTTAATGTGAGAAATGTAAATGACATCAAGGGAGACACTGAACAGTTTGAGTGTTCGCAATGAGGTATTTACAACTGAGTTAAAGAAGACGATAAAATTTAATGAAGTCGGTAAAAATACATATTATAGATGTTTGCCCATAAAGAGTATATAAGAATATAGCAGATATTTTATAAAAGTATAGAAGCTCATTATCGACTAAAGCATACTTTTGTATATTTTGTAATTCATTCAGTCAAGTTCTGGTCTAGTTCCATACCTTTAGACGGTAGAATGATTGCCAAACTCAATAGTTTTAAATTTTTGAACAATGTTTCAAAAATAATGAAAGCTTTGCGACCTCAATTCGAAAATTTCATACCAAAAAAAAGGTTGGAATAGAGTTTACCCTTCGTCACGTGTGAAAAGATTAATTAAAATGGCGGAAAATTTAAATCTTGCTTTAATTTTGGTATTTTTGAGATTTGTGTGTATACTTTTATCTTAGACTGTTATTTCTTTTATTTCTTGCATCTTAATTTTATAATATTTTCAACTGTTTCTTCAACATATTATATTAAATTTTTCAGAAGCCTCAATAAATAACACTAATGACTACTGTCCAAAAAATGTATTATCCGAAAATATTAGGCTATTTTTTGTTTTAACACATGTTTATACATACGATGCCTTTTATGCATACAACAGTTACTGTCAATATGTTTATCCGCTTCATTATTACATATATCTTCTCGACAAATAATTTTGTTTCTTTGCACCGCGCCGTAATCAAATGTGTAATTTTACATTCATATGCACCAATACACTTGCTAATTGCCGGAAGTGAGTGGAAAAGTAGGTGCGTAACTTGTGTGAGAGTGCTTCATTCGTGCCACGGGAAATCTCATACATTCAACGCCATCACCAYAAATTGCAATAATGACTTGTATGTCATTTTGTTATTGGAATGAGTTTGCTGTTTTGCTCTTGTTTAAACAATTTCCATTTACAYGTTCGTGCATGTGTGTGTTTGCAATGTGTGGCTGGATTTCATGCAACCTTACAGGGCGCCCAGCCCGTTGGTGTTGTGTTTAAGCAGATTGGTGTGATATGTATCCAATTAATTAATGAAAGTGGGCCAAATACAAATATTTGGCCAGTCTCCCTAACTTATTTGAGCTCATTAATTTGTCGTGCCAAACCAAGGGTTAATTTGCGTCTACAATCCCGAGAAATGCATATTTGATTTGTGAAGACKCTTCATTATTCAATATTTCGTATCAATTAGTCTCATTAAATATTCAGTATATTGAACAATATACATAAGTATTTATAACATCATCAAAATATTACATATATTGGTGGATTTTATCAATGGTATGGTGGCTAAGTATTTTAGTTAATTAACAAATTATTCTGTCTTGTGGTCATAATATTTACAGTTCTTCATAATGCAAGTGAACCTTTGTGAGGTTTCAGCAAGCATGAATGTTACCTTATCTTTATATAGCTGTTGACTGACCAACCACATTAGATTCCAACGAACAGGAATATCAACTTATTTTCATATAGCTGTAGACAGATTTTTCTCAATTCATGCTACTTTTAGGAGAGTGTGAAACGCTTTTTGAAGACGTGAAGCTACCAACCGTTGGTCGTGCCTGATGTAACAGTGCGGAGTGAAGAATGCGTGCTGTTAACTGCAACCCTCATTTCATTCAAGCAGTAAACGTATTATGTATGAAAGGTATTTACCACCTTGAAACCTCAAGCAAAATTATTCAAATTTGGTTTGCATGTTAAACACTTTCGTATTCTCAAAAGCACCATTCACGCAAGTGGTGCTTTCATGGGGGGTTAAATACCAGAACCATCATATAAATCAATGATAATGGCAACGCTTAAATGTATACCCTATTATTACACGCAGTACACGCAGTTTGTCCCAATAGGCATTTTAAAAGCAAGAATAATTATCATTAATAATCACTGCATAATCACACTTTAGCTATTAAGAAATTAACTTCAGAATTAAATTTATGGAACACGCATTATATGTATTTAAAAATTTGCTTTTTTGTCATGTTAAGTAAGGTATACCTAAATATCGAAATGGAAATAAGGTTGAGGAATTAGAAAATCTAAATGTACTTGAATTTTAAGAGATTGTGGTAAGAATAGTAAACTGACCAAAACGAAATCGGTTTTGTGTATGCTCACTCTTTTTATACTCTCGCAACAAAGTTGCTAAAGAGAGTATTATAGTTTTGTTCACATAACGGTTGTTTGTAAGTCCTAAAACTAAAAGAGTCAGATAT
>NW_017536987.1:104394-161061 GCF_001853355.1 Bactrocera latifrons | reverse complement strand
GTTATAATCAAATTTGTTTTCATATTACTTGCAGTTAGTTTGGCTCGTTGGGTTGGAATTGTATATAGCTTATACACGAAAATACAAAACTACCCATTAGAGAAGGTTACGTTGGTTGCAAGGGGTTAATATTTTAAAAATTATAAGTGGCATTTAGAGTTACTGCCATCTTCTAAAGCCACAATTAGGAGTAGATACACATGTATGTACGTATAAACGTATATTAGGGAGTATTCTAATCTAGAAATAAAAAAAAAACGATTTTTTCATAGTTCGATAGTTGAAATATTAAAAACTGTCCGCCAAAAAGGACTTCTCAAAATTCAAAGTTTTTCCGAAGTTATAACCATTTTAGTGTCATGACAACTGGACTGGACTGGTTTTTCTCGAAACTACTTTTTTTGATGCCGTTGCCACAATATCTCAAAACGCTCGTTATTTGGAACTCTAGAATACCAGCTCAAGAAATTGCTATATTAAATACTAAATATAGTGGTTATGCAATACTGAATTATGCCACAGATTGATTTTACTAGTAAATGTACAAGTATGTACAAGCAGAACAGCTACGTTAACTTGGTCGCGCCCCCCGCAGGTAAATTGTTGTGCGGTAATATTTGATTTAACCTTTTGACTAGTTGATAACCTGCAGCGCGTTGTTTAAAGTTACGTTAAGGGTGAAAGAGCCTCTTTCTCTCTCTTAGCAGTGTTAAATTAATTGTAAACATCTAACAACCTCCCGTTATTTCAGCGGCAAAGCCAAAGGAATACACATAAAGCTATGCCACATTGTGCATAGCTCTTAGTATAAGTGGGAAGTCATACAATTACGCATATAAAATTCTCGATTGTGACTTTGCCAGGTATTTGTCCGAGCATTTTACTCATACATAATTAATCAAAATATGTATGTGGAAACTTAATTCAAAATATGAATATAAGTGGGCATGTTTTACTGCGCATTATACCGTTTAGTACCACAAATGACTCATACCGTACTTGTCTTATATATTTGCGCAAACATAAGCTTATCATATCACATATTCGACTAATATTCGGACATTATGTTGATGTCGTTTCCATCCAGTGTTGAGCCTACTCAAATCAAAGAAGTATTGCTCATAGATAGTACTTTTATGCACAAAAGTGTATGTTGTGAGAATAATATGTGCTAAGTAAAAGAACAGAACCAAAGAGAAATATGAAGCAAAAATAGGCGTATTGGTGAGATCGTAGCAGCAGCTAATTGCAAATCGTGTAGAATTTCTTTTCGCTGTATTTTTGGCCTTACTTAGCATTTCACCTTTAACATTGCCAGTTTTACTTTCAGAATAAGCTTATGCAATATTCAGTAGAGAAGTACAGCTGAAATGCATAAAGTTTTAGTAGAGGCAGGTTGGTTTTATATGCCTTCGTGACTCCCACATTTATGTTTGTTTCCAACATTTGCTGACGTCAAAGTCAACGCGAAAGCCTCGTTCTTTTTATTGCCATTGGTAAGAAGAATGTACTTAGCTGCTCCTCTTTTATTCGCTCACATACATATATCTTCTTGTAAAAGTTGTCCATTTGTTGCTTACAAGTTGCACATTATATCTTCTCGAATTTTCCGTGTGTGCAGTCTACATTACTCTACTGCTACATACTATTATTATTTCTGTGTGCATACACACATACATGAAATGTGTATCTGCTTCATGTAAAATTTTAATTTATTAATATGAGTTGCATTGCATGCGTCTTTACGAAAAAGTCAAAAATTCGCAAAGGAACTATCTTTGAGTTTTATTAGCAGTTACGTTTTGCGCTATCTTATTCTTCTAATTATTTTCGGCTTTTGCGGTATCTAAGAAAAGTAATCAATTAAAGTGACCTTGGCCGGATAATTGGATTTAATTTAAGGAATATAACTGTACAGGAACTAGAAGAAGCATTTAAAGAAATGAAAAATTTAACTCGAATTCAGAGCGATCGCTTTGTTATTTTCTGTAAGCTCGAATGATTTTTTATCGAATGATTGGATATCCCGAGGAAACATTTACAAAAGTTAAGGGTTCCATCGCAAATTGGCAATTTTTCAAAAATAAAGCTATGCTGTACTTGATGAAATGAGTTAAATTAACCATCTGACCCATTGAACGCAAAGCATGTTTTAGGACATGCTTGAAAAGAGCAATGAAATGCAATTTCTGAATTCGCAATGCAATGTTTAAATGGTAGGTGAGGACGCCTAAAATTTGCCTAGCAAGAGAATAGTATCAAATTTTGTTTCCACAGGCAATCGATGGTGGTCTCACCGCATACTGCCATATTTAATAAGCATAACTAAGAATGCTCCAAAACGAAAGCGCATGCCGAAAAGCCAGTTTCATTCACTTGTTGTTGTCTTCGGTTACATCAACAATAAGTGCCGTGGAAACTTGCATAGAAGCGTTTTTGTAAAAATTACAAACACATTTTGTATATTGTTAAGGTCAAGTCTTCGTTGCCGTTGTTGTAAATGCATTGCATTTATATTTCCATATTCTACAATTGGTCTTTATATTTTCTTACTTTGGTAGCCATATTGCACGACCACTCACGTCCATAGTACATTGTCGATACGCTGAGCATTACTCTAGTCAATATACAACAATATTATTTTTTCCAAAACTAGAATACAATAAACAACTAATTGAAAATTCAGGTCTAGAGGTTCGAATTTTGGGGTTTTTTTTGCAATTTATAAAGAATAGCATGTATTATCTTTACTACCCATTCTTTATAATTTGTTTATTTATATTTGAAGTTGAGTAGAAAAAACTTTGACATTAATTAATAAATGAATAAGTTATTAAAGCTAATTAATCTGATAAAAATCATATAATAAACATTATGCACATAATTAGGCACTACTCTACCAAATATGAGTATGGTTATAAACCACTATTAAATTTATGCTATGCTTGCCCTCCTTTCCTGTTGTGCATTGTGTTGCAATCTTGAAAATAGAGAGTCAGTAAAGACAGAAATACAATATTATTACAAATATATCAATTTCAGCTGTGTAGTTTTAGCGTCATTCAGTCAAGTTTCCTCCAAATGGTCGCGTTAACGACCACATGGCGTATGAGTAATGTTTAGCTATTCCCTACTTGTATTAATTGTTTTTTTCTATTACAAATCTATATAGATTTGGCTTAAAAATAGCACAAAAAGACCCGGAATACTAAACATATCAGTCAGTAACGCCATACAATTGGTTTCCATTTAAATAAAATTCAGTAATGATGTAGTTATGCTCCGACCCGTATATGAAAAGTACAGCATTCTTTGCTTTAAATTACTATTTTTGTTTTATAATAATAACACAGTAAAATCACAAAGGATGACGTCAAGAATGTTATGAATTCGCAACCGAAGCAATTATGTCAAAGCATGTACGGCATCTGAAATAAAAAAACACTCCATCAACTCGCATCCCCATATTTAGAGTATACTAAACCATATTTATGAAAACTGGCACATAAATACACTTTCATATTTGAGACTTAAATCACGCAAAGACAAAATAAATATAATACACCAAGTGCTACGACACCTGACAACAACGTTGCGTTTAATAACCATAAATTACTTATGATTATAAATACCTAAGACAGTCGGCTAAAAGGGAAGACAGGGCACCGAAAATATGGTGTATACTATAATACTCTATAATGGTGTGACATCTAGATATGCGCATGCATATGAATGTGTGGTCTTACAGGGTGGCTGATGAATTTTGCTACATTAAGAAACTCAAATTTTTTTTTTTCAGTGTATGGAATTCATTTTTCTTTTATTCATGTTAAAGCTCATTCAATTTTATTAAATATAGCTTAATTAGTTTTAAAAATAATGGAACTTATGGAGGGAGGGCATTTACCCTTGCTCGTTGATGCATGTGCGGCATCTTACCAAAAAGTTGTTCATTACTGCTTGGAGAATTGAGACAGGAATAGCCGCAATTGTTTCTCGAATGGATTGCCTTAGTTCATTCAAATTTGTTGGTTTTGCCTTGTAGACTTCCTGTTTGCAATAACCCCACAAGAAAAAGTCAGGTGCAGTAAGGTCAGGCGACCTGCGTGGCCAACGGAATGTGGAGTTTCTGGATATCAGCTCATTGGGAAATTTTCGTCGCAATTCTGTCATAACAGGTTGGGTTATGTGAGGAGCTGCACCTTCTTGCTGAAACCAAACAGAGTTGAAAGAAATTCTCATTCGGCGTAATTCTGGATAGAAAAACTCTCTCAACATGCTCAAGTAACGGTCTCCAGTAACCATAACGGTTTGATCGTTTTCTTCGAAGAAGTAGAGCCCGACAATGCAGCGTGATGAAACTGCACGCCACACTGTGACACGAAGTGGATGCAATTCCGTCTCATGGAGTATCTGTGGGTTGGRARMACTCCATATTCGACAATTTTGTTTGTTTATGTTGCCGTTTAAATCGAAATGGGCYTYGTCAGACATGAAAAGACAGTTCAACATGTTTCCATCCTCTTCCACCATTTGAAGTATCTTCAACACTAATACTAGTTATAGTTTCCATTGTCAACGGCCACATATGTTTAATTTTTGCATGTTAAAAGATTGTATACGTATACAATTAGCACATGAATTWTACAGAGGTGCCGAAATTCTAAAATTTTCGATCGATTTGACACAGTCTAACAAAAGGAGCAACGATACATTGCAAACACACACATATCGTCATTACTGAAATACACTTTCACAAGCTAACAATCCGTATATACAAAATATTTTCTTTTACACAATGATTTTCATAAATAACTGTACCTACATTGCCAGAATTCGGCACATTTGCATACTCCATGTTGTAATGGAACATTAAATAATTGTTGTAATAGGGCGCACATTCAATCGCGATATAACATATCTTTTTATATATATGTGATATATTATGTATAATCTTATTGTAAATTGCATAAATTAGCCAGTTCATTTGCAATCCATTGTGTAAATGAGAACAGAATGTATACTTTAATAAATATAAGTTGAAATAAATATATTTTTCATGCACTTAATAGTTGAAAGTAGAAATTAATATGTTGCTACAATTCATTTCGGCTTTACCCTTTTATTGTGTTTTTTTATTGAATATTTGTTCATTATAATTTTTGCATACCAACACATAGCTTTTTTATTTTTATGAGTAGCTTAAATTCACAAAATTCAATTAGCTGACACTCATTTCAAACACAGCATGCATATTAGGGATTATTTTTTTTATCATCAGCACAACTCTTTTTTCATTTGAAAATATGTTCGAACATAAGAAATAAACCTTCGCTTTAAGTATTTACCACTACCTGCGTCGATGCCCAGAGCTGATGGATTTCGCTCAAACCATTACAAATCGATTAAGGTGTTGATGGGCTGTCACAATTAAATTATGATCCAATTAATTATCGGTTCGACTCGCGCCGCGACTAATTAACATAAGAGGGCAGGATATCTAATTGAAATCCGTGTGAATGTAGAAGRGGTAGTAAACTGACTTGGTGATATCCGTACGAATGCGGCAGGCACGATATTTCTTATAAATGTAATGCGAAATTAATATTTGACTATTTTCACGAAAGTTAAATGTTGGCTGCTAAAATATTCAAATTAAATGCTTGCAATGCCGTGCCTCCAAAAGTTCTAAATGGAATCAATCTCAACAATTCTTGTCTTGAATGTATCAGAATGGCATTTATTAAGTATTCAGGTATTTATAACTAACTGTTTGGTTTCTCACACCACGCCACAAACTTAGTAGTTAAATGGACCTACACCTTAAAGAAATGTTCATCATACGCACTAGGGACAATACTCATACATACATAATATTTATACAAATGTAAATGAATCATTTATCAAAATTGTGACAGTGAGTTAGCCAATGTGATCTCACAGAAAGACTAATTACTAGCATACGTTTAGCTGTATAACATTATTGTAAAAACATTGTATTTAAAATTTTTATAACTAAATTTAAAGATTCATTCCTGGAATGCAGGACAAAAAAACAACACAAAAAAATTTGGAGAAAACTGGTTATTTTGTTTCCTAATTCAGTGAAAACTATTGTATGTAGCCATTCATCCCATATTACTGTCGCAAGAGTTGATTTCTTTGCGGTTTTATTAGATAGCGCCGTTCTTCAGTTTTTKCGATCAATTTGTTGTACTTCTTCTTTAATGCCGTAGACACCGATTACGCCTTTATAGCCGAAATATACATAGGGTGATATTTAAAATTGACTTTTGAATTTCACACGTCATGCGTTAAATATATCCTTGAAAATTGAATTATATATATTATATACACATTTGTAACTTCATATGTCATTTTAATTGAGGAAAAGTGTGTATCATGTATCAATATATGAAGGACAACAATTTGTCTTCCAATAAAAATGCCAATTAATCGTTATTTCGATTTTCCAAAGAAATCTGTCATTAAAATTTCATTATTCATTATTCAATTAAGCACATCAATATCATTCAAATAATTTCAACCTAACTTCTGACAACTGCAGCGAACCATTTTTCACTCCATTTAGCTAAAACAAAGAAATTATGTCTTAGGATAGTATACGTTACACAATTATTTTACCCAGATATCTAACTACGTTTCAGTATATTTTCGCTAAAGTGAAACTTTTTGATATTATTATTTTATTTTATGGAAAAATGTTGGCTACAGTAAGCAGAAAAAGTAAAAACTAGCCTTTAGTGCTTCGTTAAGCTTTGACTTTACAAAATATGTGCATTTAATTAATTTAATATTATGTACCACACATACTTTTTTCTATACACTTTCAATTTAACCGAGATCCCTTTAGTCCCAAATTTGTATTTCATTTAACTAGCACACGTATTCCGAATATTGTCAACAAATCGTACACGCTACATAYACATCTATTTAAACTTGCAAATGACTAAAGCTATTCTGTGCACTAAGTGAATTAATCAAGTGGGAATTGCAAACTACATATTTCAACGAGCACTTTCAGAGTAAGGGATGTTTCACAAATTACATACATACCTTTCCACCTTGCTAATGAAAATTCCTGCATACATAGCAAATAGCAGTATCTATGTATTTTCGATAGCGCATAAGTGCGAGTAGTTGTGGGTTTGTAAATGCATTTGTGGTTAGAAAATGAACGATTGACCCTCAATTATGCAAATGCAATCCACCTAACCATTTAACATTTAAAAGCCTATGAGGTTGCAGCTTTAACACACTAACGCACGAACACACAGAGAAATGAAAAAACGACTCATTGATTTAACAATGAATTTCCAAAAGCCTCTACGAGTAATGCTGGCTGCTGCAATTTGGGTGATGTGTCAGCGTTTCACTGACAAAGCTGCTATTACAGGCTGGTTATGTACCTATTTAACTATAAGGTACTACAGAACAGTGGTAATCATTTGGATTCAGCTGTCGCATTCACGAACCGAACAGGCATTGTTTGCGTTTGTGTGCACCATTACGCTCTGCGCATAGTAAGCAATTGATCTGCTCATAAACTGCGTGTGGATGAACGCCATTACGGTGGTAAATAGTTGTTGCAAATAAGCTTTTGCCATTGAAACACATATTATTAGTAATTTGAAATGCATAAAAAATGCGGAAAAGTTAATAACTATAAAAATTAAAGGTTTAAAATTGATTTTCATCCAAATCAAGTCTTTAATTTTTATTTTTATAAGAATCGCGACAATAAATATTTATTTAATAGTTATATTTTGAGATTTCATTTCAGTGCACTTTTTTTAAGATGAGAGTATAAACCAATTCATGAATATTCAGAAATTTTTCTTAATAATCGTAAGACCACCTTAGTAATGTACAAAATACACAAAGGAAAAATTGACAGCACGAGTATGTACCCTACCTTTAGATGAATCACTGTCTACTTATTGCTCATTTGTGCCATTGTTGTTCGACGGTTGGTAGAGTATTTCGTCACCATCTTCGGCTAACACAATTTGTTAGAATGTACGCATATGTGATAGAATGATGTAAATACGAACATAAATATGTTTTTATATTCTTATCCGTACGTGTTCGAAACGAAATATGTGGATCCTTTATGCAAGAGCGTGTGTGCGTCCAGTCCCGAATAAGCACAATAGCAACGATTAAATTTAGTTAAAGGAATCCTTCGAAACTCCTTTCATCGATCAGCTCACAATCTCTGTTTTGTTAATATTTACCGTATGCGGGAAATGCTTTACCGATCAATTCGAACAACTTTGCTTAAAAGACTAATGGTCTAAAACTGGTTTTGAGCCCGCGTCCTTTATGGTGATCCTTAAAAAATCTCAGTAATCAGTAGTTGTTCCATCTGACTGATTCCGATAAGTGATCAATTAAATATCAAAATGCATCTACGAAATAAATTTCATTCGGATATCTCAAAAACTGATGGACATTTTTTTAATCCTCAATCAATAAATATATGTAAATACTTCTTTTTTAATATTTTGTATCAGAGGTTACACAATTTAATGATGTTGTTTGATTTTCACATAGCTGCCAGAATGTCCTTGAGGATATGGCCTGTGGTTGTCATAGCCGTAGGCTTCCCTTTGATAATATACTTTTGGGTTGTGCGCGTGTCCGATCTCCTTCACTTTAGCATTGAAACCACTGTGATCATCAGCCGTGTATTCTACCACACGAGTAGTGCCATCAGCTTCAAGTAGTGTGTAACCACCTACTGAAGATATTAACCCTTAACTTAACTAGACGTTTTTCGCCGATATTTTTAACTCACCTTTGACGAGACCACCATCACGTTGTTCCCAACGCTTCTTGTTATCGCCAGTATGAGAATCCTTAACTCCATAATCGAATGCATATTTTGGATAGTGTTTTGATTCGTGCACAAAGTGTTCGTATTTCTTATCTTCTAAGATCACATAATTAACTGGGCTCGTGTTGCGGCCATGGTGAGGCACTTGCTCATGTTGCACCACAGAAGCGTAACTGGTGACATGACCTAGCGGAATATGTCCTGCAGACATATGCGATAATAATACTTGAAAATAATTGCCACATGCTAATTATACGAAACCTATATTTCGATGTGAAGTTGGTGTAAAGAGCCGAATTGAACTGATATTAACTAAATGGTGCTGTAAACTATTTATAGTTATAAACTCTCTTAAATCACACAAATCACACAAATAGACACTTTGTATACGCTAAAAAATGTTATTCATTCTTCAAACATTAGTACACATACCTACACATTTTTTTTTTTTGCAAAAACACCTTTTTCGAACCTACTCTCTACTATACTCTTGTAACATGCTGCACAGGGTATAACAATTTTTTTCTCTTATACGTTCAGAACCACCAAGGAGATCACAACATAAGGGGCTGAATATATTAATTTCAATCAGTTCACTTTTAAGCAGTTAGATGAGTTTCCTCGAGTAAAACAGCATTTATACACGAAGTTTTTCTCATATAAAATATCAAATATATTATTAGAAGTTTTTATCGTTACAAACATACTATACACTATTAAGAAAGAAATTGATTTTAGAGCGAAATTTTCATGTAACAATCCAAATATGTATATGTTTTCCAAACCTTTAAATTTGTTGTGAGTGTATTTAAAGATCGGCTGTGCTTGAGCTTAGCATTACCCTATTGGTTTAATATAAAAATAATGAGCATTGAATACTAAGGTATGCTTTGTTTTAGCACCTAGATGGTGGTCGTTTGCTAAGTGGTAAGGTCGTAAGGTTTGATTGCAAACAGTTAATTGTTCAGAAGGTAAGAAAATGCATGTGCATATTTAGTACTTTTCAACAGCGGTCAGTAATACTAAGCCAGTTATATTGAAATTCCGATATGTTTMATTTCTTCGCCTAGTTTTTTGTTGTGCGCTGAAGACTAAAACCCATTTTCAAGTCGTAGTTTTTATTAATAAGCGTGAATTGTATAATTTTGCTAACACTGATTTTTATTACTAAATGTTCGCTTAGGCTTCTTAACTGTAATCTTAAAATTGAAAAATTTTCCATTAAAAAAAAACGTATAAGAAGCACAAATTAGTAAGAACGTAACCCCACACTGACGCGGAATAACTCAATTATGTGGCATGGGCCAACACTATTGCAGGTTTTGAATAAATACTTGTATACGAGTATTAATAGATATACAACAATGGTACAATTGTTTACAAGTTACCTTGTTTCACCATTATACATGTGACGCAATAGAATTATGGAATCAAAGTATATAAACGGTATTTAAAAAGAGCAAAAAAAAGGTGTATGGAAAGCAAAGCAATGTGACAAATATGTGCCAAAAGCAAAATAATAGGCAGGCTTTTAGGAAAGAACTAAAATACGAGTTGGTGTAATCGTGGCGAAGGTCCATTTTGGCACGACCTTCCTATGGCATTCGACCGTTTCCCCAACAAATGATAATACGATATAGCGTACGCCATAAGCAACAGTTGTAAATTTAATATAATATCTGTATAAGTTTTTGGTTGCTCGGCCTTAGTTCTCGCCTGTTACAAACACGTTACATTGTTTCTGTATGAGTTTTTTTATTCCTTAGTTCTCCGCTATCAAATGCACAAATGGTATAATTATGGAGCTCAAAGAATATTTACAAATTAATGCTTGTGGTACTTGGATTGAACGTTAAACACTTAAGCATACTATGTATACATTTTATGTTTTGTGCGATTATTGTTTAAACTATGAAAATATTTTTTTAATACCTAATGCTGACTCTGAGTTTGAAGGCATACTAAGCTATCAAAGGCAAACAGTTATGTTTTGTTTTGAAGCGTTGGTGGCCTCCTTACAAATATTGTAAATTTTATTTAATTYGGTTAAACCATTTAGGCAAATTGTTTCCATTTTCCAAGCACTTCAGCTACTTATAGAGCTTTTTTTTTTTTGTCGTTTCTTCAAACTTTTGCCCCTTTGTTCCGGCTAATTGTGTGAGTGTGTTTTTGCTTACATGCTCGTTTAATGTTCCAGTTCTTGTGCGTAATTGAATTATCGTTTGTGTTTATATAATAAATTAAATATTCAAACCTGAAATTCTACAAAATGTGTATGACAGTGTTTCAGCAGCATACAGCGCTGCAAGTGAGTATCAGTTGTATGTTAACTTGCGAACAATGGACAATTTAGCTGTAATACGTCTTTTGGTGTTTGCTAAAATCAACCAAATTGTTTTATTTAACCTTATCCTTATTCCAACTTCAAATATTAAGTTGACATAATTTATTGAATCCGCATGAAAGGGGTCAAATTTTTCCTAAACAGTCTCTTGCAAATAGTTTCACGCTGAATTCCAAAGAAAGGATAATATATTCCCTTTTCGTGCGTCACTTTTGCGTTATAACATAATACTCTTCTTTTCGCATATGTCCGTTTTAGTAGTGCAATCCTTGAATATATTTATTAATGAATCTTTATTTCCAATTTTTACTTTCAGGTAAATATCTCCARAAGGATAGTCTTTCTAGGCATTCTTCTTTCCAAAGCAAACATGCGGATTGTTTAGAAAAGTTAAATATGAGTTCAGAGGTATTCTGTTTTGATATATCCATATACTTATATGCTTCAAAACGTTTGAAATGCAGACATGTAAGTAACATTGTATACTCCTCTTTTATAAGTTAGAACCCCTAAAAATATGTCACATCATTTTTGAACTACTTAGAAATTACTTTTTACGATTTTTCATCATAAATATCACATTTATGACACTTTTCACCACAATATACGCAGTTGGCAATCCGCTTACTTCCATTGCTCTTGGGAAATATATTGCCTTATCGATCAAACATTGGCCGCCAACCAGTGCACATGTTTGTGACTTCCTTTGAGTACTTTTCGTATTTGCTTTGACCGCTATCAATCAAAGTGTCAAAACTTAAATATCTAAAAATATGCAAACTGAAATGAAAAAGTTTTATTAAACTACATACGGTAATATAATGTCATCCGCTTTCTTTTCTGCTAAGGGAAATTGTGAAGACAGTTGCTGCTGTGCGAGTCGGCTCGTCTGCTTTTTCATTTCCTTCTATTCCTATATGTGATCAGGTACCCAGCTGATTTTAACCGAGTTACCTACTAGTAATCTTGTTATTGCCTGCTTGCATATCCTAACTCATTGAGAAATAGTATCGGCGCTACAGAGAGGATTAATATGAATTAGTTGCATAATCAGCAGGAATATTTATCTACAAGWCTTCTGCAGCGTGACGAGGAGCTGCTGTATTTGTGATGCTCTTGTATGTAATTGCTAAATTTGCTAATAATAAGTACATAAAAAGCACGACCGCAAGCACTCCAYCCAGACAAATTACACTAAATGTGTGGTTTCATTTGCTTTGCTTAGTATTAGACTATTGAATATCTCTGCTAATAACCTTGACAAAAATTGTTTCAAGCCAACTCTTTCCGATTTCAAAACTTTTACAATACTGGCATTGYCTTTTTCGAAACGGTGTGCCATATTTTTTGGTCCAAAATATGCATATATAATAATTTTTAGTAGTCCTAACAATGTGTATTTACAGCTTATAGTAAAGCACATTAATGCGTTGAACAACAGTTTAATTAAAAATTTTAAATTGATAATCAAATGTTTAATTGATACAATACTTTTAGTTGATTAGAATTAAAAACATTGAAATACAATAAAGAAACATCAAAAGACCGTGAGAAAATCTTCTAAGCAGTGTAAAWCTTCGGATTAATAAAATCAAAATAACGAACATAATTCATGGAACATCTTCAATGATGTTTGACATAAGTAAATCAAAATATAGGGGAAATGTGAAACGCTTATTTACATTTAGATTAGAATATAGCCTACATTATCTACACGCGTTCCACTGGCGGAATTCGACGGTAGGAAAACACAAATTATTTTAGCATATTATGTAATCGGAGAAATAATGAAAAACAACAGAGAGTGATGTGAAAAAAAAACAAAAACCTTCCCCACATCGATGGACAGTTCACTAACGCAAATACAAAGAGATGAACAAGCAATCGATATAAACAAAAAGGAACAAGTTCAACTGCGTACATCGCGACGACAAGAACTTAAAAATGAACGACTAACCCGCCAGAGGCATTCTAAGCGTAATGAATTGATTCGCTGCACAGAAAGTGTTCGCAATACATTTTCGACCAAATTGAGCAAAGCTAGTTCCATAAAAAAAACTAAGTTCTGCACGAGTGCAAGTGCAAAAACTAGGACACCTTCAACAATATCAGCCGCAGTTGAAGTTGGCGATAGCGATGTTCAGTGCATGAGGGACGACAGCGTAGACGTAATGGGCGGTGGCTTCATTTCCGCAATAGCAATCGTACATTTGCAGCAACAACAAAACGTTGTTAAAAACGAAATAGACGTCATTGCAGTGCCAACAGTAGGCGAAAACAACAAACCAATTTCCGTGGACAGAAAAATAAAAATATCAATGCAAATGCAGGAAAAATTGTTGGACAATATCCAAACGGAAAATAATGACCAAAAAAGTGAAAATACCTTCAATATAAAGAACACAAAGAAGGAAAAGAAACCATCTACCGCAACAGTTAAAACCACAAACAYCCGTCCAAATTCGTCTGGGAAAAATAAGGGTTCCAAGGAATCATGTGGCAGATTTGCCGAGAAGTTGAGACGTTCATTCCGACGCGGCGAACATAAATCACTTGAAATCAAACTACCTGAACATAGATTGGAGAGCCTCGGCGGTACAAATCACAGAGATAAACAGTACTCTCCAGAGGAAAAAAACAGCAGCTGCAATAGCCTTATTGATAGTCGTGGTGGACGCAGTTTTAACTTAAAACCCTTCGGCATTAGATCATTGCCCCCGCTACAACGTAATTCGCATTCTATATTTTCTCTTAGTCATCTGCCTAGCCTGGGGGTCGGCGGAAGTGTAGACTCGGGTGGCGGYAGTAAAAGCAGTGTATACAGTGCAGCTGGTGGGGGGCATATCAATCCGGCGCTGCTTTTGGACAGTCCTGACGCAGACACACCACCTGAGTATGCATATCATCACTTAAGTAGTGTCGCAACGACAAACTCGAGTACCTCTTTGGAAAGTAACTTTGGCGAGATCGGAGAACGCACTTCGTCGTTAACCAGCATCAGCTATTGGGCGTGGCATCAATCGAACTCCTCTATGGGTGGCGAGGTGAGCACCAATAACAACAATGGTGTGTCAGAGGCAAGCAATTCAGGACGAACGGTGGGCGACATTGGTTTAACAGCGAAACAAAATAAACAAAAGCAAAAACTAAAATCACAAAGCAGTAGTAAAAGTGATATTCACCAGCAACAAACAAGTCGTAGTTGCAGCATTACAAGCGAGAGCAGTTCAACGAAGCTCACACGTCTTCAAAATCTTCTTTTTAAGTCAAGTAATGAAAGTACAAAAAGTATCCACGCGCACTCCAATGAGGGATTCACGGCTTCGTCACATAATTCTTCTTCAGGTGAATGGGAGAATTTGGGATTTTCAACAACTAGCGGTAGTTGTAGTCACGTAGCTGCCGATTTCTATGTCGGTAGTTTTCCGGAAGAATCCGATGATATTGATAGCGCATTTACAGTGGCCCTACCAGCAGATAGTAATACAGTTGCCACGTCAAAGCCAATACTAAAACGTAGTGACTCAAATGAAACAGCCGGATCGTATTATCAGTATACGTTAACCTCACCGAATAATCCTTTTTTACCAGAAATTATCGCCCGTACCTATCATAGCGTCTATGATGAGGAGAACGAGCCTCTCGAGGATAACGTGACCAATGTTAAGTACGGTCAGGGAGAAGACCCGAGTGGGTTAGAATTGGATGGCAGTGGCACACATTCGGCTCAACTACCAACGCCTGTATATAGTCGAGCGGGCTCCCAAGAGTCTACACACAGTGATAGCGCTATTTCAGCAATAGCTACAGTGAAAAGCTGTGCTAATGTACAACTAACTTCTAGTCCTATTAACAGTTCATCATCAACTCCAGGGCGACAGCGTCGTAAACTGTTCATTTTGAATTCGCCTACACGACACTTGCTACATCAACAGCCATCTCACAAACCACAACCGCAAGTTACTACTCCAGATACCTCCCTCCGTACATCTACACCATGTATTTCCGCTTCCGATAGCAATGTTATAAAGAGCCTTAATCCCTTTCTTCCAATTGCGAGTACTGTTGAAGGTATTAACAACAACAACACGAACACAACGACCACATCAACGACGACTAAAACACCAACCGCGGCCATATATAGCGCAACGAAGCGTGCGCCACTAAAGCAATCAGCCGTAACATCTCCAATCGCAATGCCGCAGGATTTGAATACGAAACGCGAGGAATTCTTGCGTGCTACCATGAAGATTTGTTTAGTAGTCTCTCCACCAAATAGTAAATTACAGGTAAATGCCACTAAAATGTCTCATACACACCCTTCTAATGAACTATTTACATACATTGTTTTATACTTTTATATATTTAAAAAATTTTGTGAATAAATAAATTAAGTTTACTAAATTTTAATTTGGTTTTTGTATATTTTAATTTTTAAGAAGCATAAATTAAAAAAAACAGTATTACTTTAGTTTACTTTTCGTTTTTTTTAATCATTTTTTAAAATGAGACTTATCCCGAAGGATCGAGTATATACATATGTGCATATGAGTTCAACACTATGATTTTTTCCCATTAAATGAGAGCACATTTGCAACCCATTAAACAGCGTTTATTTATTTATTTTTGATAGATCGGCTAATTTATTCTTAAATCGATATACAACCTATAAGTCATACTCAGTTTTCTTTCTATGCAAAAAAGGAAGGAAATAACGATATCACTAGTATAAAATATTGTATAAAAGTGTGCATTAATTTTTAATCTGCTCACTTGTAGCATTTTACATTAAAAGTTAAAAAACAGTTTAAGTCGAAGTGGGAAAGTGGGCGCGCAGTTCTCTCTGTCGTTATGTCTTTCCCCAGGTTACCATAAGGCTTTTGTTAGGTTTTATTATGCGTTACCAAGTGCTATAATTCAAATTCGCTATGTGCTATTTTTTATTTTTTATTTTTTATTGATATCGTGTTTATATTTGTTTTGCTGAGAATTTGCGTAATTTACTCGGTAATTGTTTATGTTGGACTTTTAATGAAGTCAGTATTTTCTTGCACCCTTTTAGTTATTTGCTGTGTAGTTTCCGTTCACTATTTTCAAATTGTATAACGCTTTTCCGCTTACCTTCCGTTGGTTAGTTAGGCAATATTTAAGATAATGTTGAATGGATAATACGAAAGATTTAAATTATTATAAAATTTTAATTYTTATCTTGGTTTTCATATCAAATCCTTGTCTTCCTCTTCTTTATTAGTATAAACACAGTTCAYTGAAAATAACTGATCTGCATTTAACCTGTTCAGCAACCACCCATATTTRTTTTAAATGACATTATGTTCCATTTTATATTAAGTTGACCTGCAATGCCTAAACTATTTCTTATTATAATAAAAGTGAGCACCGAAGTTATAATATAATATAGCATAAAAAGATATTAAATGATCTCTATCTAGATTTTGAACGGTGACTGGCTCACAGCTGGTTTTMTTAAAGAAAAGGAGGTGCCGAGCCTGGCCAGTGGTTAGGTGACTCTTCCGCCGCAATGTGAAGTAGTAAGGAAATCACATTGCGACATCAGGTGAAGCTGGCAGCCAGCGGGCTTTATATACTATAAGTAACGCAGTGTTAGCCAGTGCTTAGRTGACTCTCGCGCCGTGATGTGTTTTGAAAATCACGCGGTAAATTCTGGAAGATGGCTGCCAGTTGGCTATATAAGCAACGCAGGGACCGTGCCAACCCGGGTTTTTGGGTGACTGCCGCGATGTGATGTTATGTTATTTGAAAGTCATTTACGGTAAGCTGGCTGCCAGTTGGCTACATAAGTAATGCAGGCAGCGTGCCTGGTCAGTGCTTAGGTGACTGTTGCGTCGTGATCTTATGTTAATATAAGTAAAGCAAGCACATTCTATATTTGTTATTGGTAGCAAAATTTTAATTAATTTGTCTCTTTATAGTTGAAATCTAAAAGCTTAACACACTTGGACGGACTTGACCCCATGGTAGCAGGTCATCGTGGTGTTCCTGTTAGCATAACACCAAATATGGTGAGTTTTTTACAGTTAGTCTCGTAGAAAAATTAATAAAATTTTAATGCATATTCCCTGTTAGGAGTTTTTTGTGTTCTAGTATTTACCTGTCCTAGTATAAATTCCTGGTATAGAAAGAAGTAGTAATCAAGTAAATATAATATAAGGGCTGGTACAACAGTACTATAAAGTGAGAAAATTCTAGAAATGAAAAGCATAAGTAAGAATTTTAACAGAGATATCTATTAAATACCTACTTATTTCATCTCCATTCAGTTTTTTTCATTAAAATCTGCAAAATTACTCTTGTATTATTTTCAGTAAACTGTACTGCAAACATAAATTATTTTGTCTTAAAGTTTAGCCTATGTGAAGATGGATTCATAAAACATAACGGTTAAATATTTATCTTACGAATTAGTATAAAAAAACAAATAAAAACCCAGATACCATCTTTCCTATATAACTATCAATAATATASTAGGCGTTCGAGAGTGTTTATAGGACACTTGAAATGTAGTTTTATTTTATATTAACGCAGTATGCATTTGTGGTGCATGGAAGAAATTTTCTTATTTCTTAAAAATCGTGTTTGCTATCGTCAGCAATTTGTAACGTCTGTCCAAAGTCTGTAAAACGTCCCACATTATTAGCACCCCAAATCCCTCTTCGGTAGTGACAGTCTGGCTTAAAAACAAAATGAATCCCTCGCATCAATTTCAGAGCCGGAGCGAAGTTTGCACCAATACAGCCACTTCAACAATTCAAACCTCTCAACAGCTTTATCCAGATCAATATCCATCTGTGTTGAACTCTTCTTCAACGGTAGCGAATATAACCAGTGAAGAGACAATAGCTCCAACAGGCACCAGGCCTGTGATGAGTTATAAGAAAAAATCTCCGTTTGTACAGCGTAAAAAACCACTGCTAACACGCAGTGAGGTGAGTTAAGTGTTATTCGTGTGTTCGTTTAGACGTGTAGATAATTTTTCGTATTTCTCTGGCTAGAACATTATGATTTGCATATTTATTACCAGTTTTGCTTTATGTACTTCCAATTCCGAATTTCACCCTTTCAGAGCACTATTTTATCTTAATTGCCTTACCGCATACCAAATTTTATGAAGCTACCTTTTTTGTTCAAACTATCCATATTAGCGTAGATAAATATAGCGAAATCAGTTCGTATCCGTTGACGTATCCATCCAGTCGTCGGAGATGACATTATACTATGCGAAAAACTGGATGAACAAGCAAATATACGCAGCAATAAAGAACTCAACTAATTTAATTTTTTACCTCAAGTTACTTGCTAGATTTTAGTTACATTTTCTATCCTCTACTTCGTTACAGCATTTTACCCTAAACTTATCAATATTTGCATCCTTTTTCTTATGCAACTTCTTCTTCCGCGTTATTAAATTTCACAAGTAAAGAGATTTGAACTTCCGACCCTTTAACCCAATTCCAATTATCAATATTACTTACATGTGGTAGTTAGAAATGTGTATATGCACAAATGTATTTATTCATATGTCAATTTCTTGGCATTTGTATTATTCAAATGTGTTGCTTGAACCTTTCCAACGAGAGTCTATTAAAACTATTTATGAAATATTCTTAGGTCACGAGTTCGGAATACTTTTCTGTGAGTTTTTGTACAGATCAAGGTGGTGTTGAGGAGGAATTCATACCAGCGACCAAAGGCGTAACTTTGCAGTAAGTATTATACTTTTGGACTTACAGCTTCTAGCGCTAACTATGTTCACTTATATATTCTATGTATTTCTCAGTTCCGCGCTAAGTCAAGCATTGAAAAGACGCAATTTAACATTTTCACAAATCGCCATTACTGATAATAATCCCCCTAGTAGCTTTTTAGAAACAGGTACGTAAGTCAATAACACAAAAACTTCATTCAGTATGCTCGATTAATCAACCCCTCAACGAATAATTGAAATCATAATTGATTTTTCCCATAAATGGTAATTTCAATAGGATACTCACCATTAGCAAGTTCTTTGGATGAAAATRCTGAAGTAGAAAACTTAGCTGGACATCATTTGACTGTAACTGAAAGCGATGGCAGTCGAAAAACTTTGCAAAAGGCCGCATCATTTGTAAGAAATATCCAATCGAAATCTGTTGGTTTTCTGAAAATAATACGTTTATCATTTAGGGTTCCCGCACTCGTCCACCGCGATTGCTCTCTTCCGCCTCTACGGAAGAGACCAGCGAAGCCGCTGTTCCAGGAAAACAACTCAAACAACGCTGGTCCGGTTTGTTCGGTATTAAAAATCCACAGCAAAGTCAATTATGTGAACTACTTAATAGTTACGCAAAGAATGGTGTACCACAAAAGAGGGCATCAGTAAATTTCGATCATCCGGATTTTGATGCGGCCTTGGCGTATTTGGACAATATGCACAAGTCGTGGAAGGATATTGTGGATAGCACAACTATGAATGACAGCGAAATGAGAATACAAACTGCAATTTGGGAGTTAGTTACCACCGAAGTATACTACATTCACGCACTCCAAACAGTAACGGATGTAAGTATTTGATGACAACAAATATACYGTCCAGTAGTAAAAGGGCTTTTTGATTGCAGCTCTTTTTGGCATGTTTAGAAGCTGTACAATTGGAGCGACTGCTTACCGATGTAGATCAACATCGACTATTTTCGAATGTACGGGATATATGCGAAGCCAATCTTAAGTTCTGGACTCTTTATCTCTACCCCATGGTGGCGCACAGTGTCGCTACTGGTGAACCTCTACGTGTGGCTTTCTTCCAACAGGGTTTTGTTGCTTTCGCCTCAATATTCGCACCATACAAAAAGTATTGTGCAGAACAGAGTACTTGTCAATTCTATTGCAAGGAACTTAACCATAACAATGCACTTTTTACATCTTATTTGGCCTGGTGTGAGTCGCAAAAGCTGTGTAATCGGCTCCGATTGGCCGACATTTTAGTGCGGCCGATGCAGCGATTGACCAAGTACAGTCTGCTTTTGACAGCGATCAAGAAGCACATGTTGGATATGGAGCAAATCGAGTCAGTCGATTCAATGGTACTTTTATATATACATATATAGTATATCGATTATCACTTACTTTACCCATTGCGATTTTTAGATCCATTCGGTTGAGAACTTCGTGTTTAGTGTGAATAACCACTTGACAACGCGACAGGAAAATGAACGTTTGAAAGGTGTTATGGCGCGAATTGAGTCCTATGATGTAGTGGTAAGACACAAATGTGAAAGGCATAACTAAAAATGTTTGCAAAATTTAACCTTCCTCTCTAAATATTGTGATCGATAGGACACCAACAACGAGCAACTAGACAAAATTATAAAGCAATATAATAAAATGTTTGACTTGTGCGCTCCAATGAAAGGATGTCCAGCGCACCAAGTGCGCCATCTCTTCATGGAAGGCGACCATAAATTTAAAGACAACCTTGGCAAGACCGACGTTCATTGTTTTTTGCTGACGGATATGCTGCTTATCTGCAAAGCGATCGCGAAACGTGGTCTCGGTTCGCTGAAAGTGATTCGTCAACCGTACTTAACCGATAGACTTGTTGTACAACAAAGCAATAATATTTTAAATTGTATCTACCTCAATGAATTTGAAGTGGTTGTTACTGCATTCACTCTACAATGTTCGGAGGCAAAAAATTGGTATGAGTCAATAAAGCGCGCTAAAATGATTTACACAAGACTGAAACAAGGTACCGGCAATTGGGAAAATGTCCGTTTGGTTGCGGGGAGTGGAGTAAGTGGCAGCACAGTGGATGCACTTGGCATAAAAAAATCGCCAATGAATTCGTCAATATGCAGTCACGTATCTAGCGCCAATAATAGTCACAGCGGCTCTACCGAGTGGAATGATTCGCGTAATATATCGGTGGAATTTGAAAAGACCAATTCATTATCCAGTGAGGATGGCTCTATGAGTGAGTAGAATCCGTTTGTAATATTCATTAATTTTATTTCATATATTTTGTAGGCAAAAATTTGCAATCCGGTCCACTCAAACTCAAAGTTAACACTGCAAGGGCGAACACACTTTCAGTACAGCCACTTAATCATTTGGGACAAAGTCTGCCGAACCTTAACCTGAACCAAAGCCATACGTAAATACTATTCGCTTATTATCTCATTGAAATGTATTTGTATTTGTATATATTCGAAAACATGAAAAATATTACATTTCTATTCATTTAAATACTTTTTCAAACATTTTCATATGAATTAGAAAGATTTTAACTACCGCGAAATGTGATTTAACTCGCCCCTCTCTCTTTCTCTCCTTAAACATTGTACGTATCACCTAAAACTACTCGAGTTTAATATGGGGTTATATATAAATGATCAGGATGACGAGAAAAGTTGAAATCCGGTTGACTGTATACCTGTCCGTCCTTATGACTTAAGTAAATAGTGTAAGCAAAATGCTAAGGCATACTTAATGCCTAATTTCTTTAAAAACCGGCGATTTGGAACACATTTTTATTTTTTTTACATTTTTGGGTAAATCCAAATTAATTTTTTCTTTGATGAAAATATGCCCCTTGCAATTCTACAAATTTCTGCATTTTTATATTTTCTCTACGACCAGTAGTATAGAAGTTATAAGCATTTTTGTATTAGCTTGTATTCTGCAGCTGCTTGCTGCATGCTCCTGGTCGCCTGGTAGAAATCTGAGATTTTGSTACCAAATTGAATGCAATTTTTCCTGCTGCGGCGGCAGATTCACCACAAATTTGCAGCATACGCAAAGGGGCGAGATGGGGAAAACGGATGCGGGATATACATTGCATACCCAAAGGGGCGAAATGTGAAACACGGATGCGGCCATATGCAATGCCCGGAAACAGGAAAAGACCCTCTACCGGAAACGAACTAACGGTAGCATACTTCCGGTTTGGAATCAAACCGGAAGTGGTGAACCGGAAACGGAAGTGAATAACCGGAAGTGTCCAATATTTCCGTTTCCGGACCTCTGTTTCCGGTTTGGTTTCGTACCGGAAGTGCGGTACCGTTAGTCTGTTTCCGGTTGCGGTCTTCCTGTTGGCCACTTCCTGYTTGCCCTCCTACCTTTCGGGCCGGAAGTCTGGTACCGTTACTTCTTTTCCGGTCGGGCCACTGTTTCCGGGCAGTGAATATGGCCGCATCCGTGTTCCCCATTTCGCCCCTTTGCGTATGCAATGTATATGCATGCATCCGTTTTCCCCATCTCGCCCCTTTGCGTATGCTGCAAATTTGTGGTGAATCTGCCGCCGCAGCAGGAAAAATTGCATTCAATTTGGTGCCAAAATCTCAGATTTGTACCAGGCGACCAGGAGCATGCAGCAAGCAGCTGCAGAATACAAGCTAATACAAAAATGCTTATAACTTCTATACTACTGGTCGTAGAGGAAATATAAAAATGCAGAAATTTGTAGAATTGCAAGGGGCATATTTTCATCAAAGAAAAAATTAATTTGGATTTACCCAGAAATTTAGAAAAATAAAAATGTGTTCCAAATCGCGGGTTTTTGAGGAGAAAGTCGTCAAAATGATTATTTCTCCTAAGTGACGGTGTTGAAATGTGGTGTGGGAGGACTTCCRAACGTCTCTCTGTTTATTCCGAGCCAAAAAGGAACGTTTTGTCCATAAACAATTAGTTTTTAGCCGACAAAGTGAGGTATAAATATTATTCATGTGCTGTTATTATATATCATATAAGTATGTGTAGACATGTGAGAAAGTTCTTTTCTYATAAATTTTTATTATTTTTATAATTTTTTCTTTGTTTATTTGCTTTTTCGCATGCTTTATTTTTATTCACGTGGCTTATCATCGGTTCGCTACACCATACTCAATGCTCAACTTTGTTTTCTACGGAATTGGAATTAAGTACCCTCGACAGTAACCTATATTATACTTATAGTAATAATACACTACTGGTACCTGGCACGACAACAAGCCATTCCGGAAATTTGTTGCTTTCGCCTAGTCATAGAGGAATTTCTTATCCACCTCCTAGTCCAACAAGGTGAGCTAATTCGAAAAATGAAATGATATGATTGCACATAAGTATATGTACATACATACCTTGTGCCATTATTTGGCAATTTATATATATTTGTGATGAAATTTTCCAGAGTTCCACTTCGTCGCGGCATGGCCTTTTCTACCTCCACCAAAAATCCGCCACTTGTCAAAACTCGCAATATTACGTCACAGAATAGCATTAACTGGTCACAACCGCAATCTGCAGCGCCAAACTTACAACACCGACACAAAGTACCAATTAATAGCAGCGTAGCGAGTAACGCATCGAACGCCATGCTATCAACACCTCTTGGTGGAGCACAGCTTACTCAAAATAAAAGTTACGGAACTAACGAAAGTACAACCAGTGCAAGACCTGAAACCATGGCAATTCAACTGTCCAATGATTTGACAGATGGTACTTGCCAACAGCAACAGCATCCTCACCAAATGCCTACCTGCAACGAAACCGATGTTTGATTCGTTTGCAAGCAAATGACAGCAAAAGCAGCCTTTGTACCGCAACGGAATTAAAATATGGAAAATCATGCAACGAAAATATGTTGCTGTTGCGGTTATTGGGAAAGAGAGTAATTGAAATAGACTATTCCTGGCTTTATTTCAAGTACGTAGAGACACAAACCTATAGTATGTGCATATACATATACACTTATAAAGGAACATTAGTGGCATTAATTGCGTTATCGCAAATGCAAACTGACATAGTCAGTTGATTCATGTATGTTGTATTTTATAGATTATAAAGCGTSCGGAAGGATTAAAGGGCTAACATGCGTACAAACCAAAAACTAAACCTTTGTATACAAAAAGATACTGTAGAAAACATGTTGTTTATTAAATTACTTTTGACAAAAAGCTGCAAAATTTTAACAAAAAATATGAAGGCAAATAGGGATTAGTAAAATACTAGGGAATAGTTATTAGTACATACATATGTAGTGGATATCAATTTGTATTCAAATCAAATATAATATATACCAATAATAATTTACAAGTAATGTAGCAATAGATTGCATAAAATCAGAACAACTAAATAAAATATCAAAATCAAAGCAAAAATATTTAAAGAAAGTAAATAAGAAACATCAACCATATTTTACCAATACAAAGTATGCAACGATTTTTTATATTTTAAATTTAAAAATATGTAAGTTCATAAGATTTAATCAAATCAGTAGGAGGAAATGTGTAGTGAAGTAAGCATCACCATATGGCATCAAATGTACAAGTGTACATACATAYATATATGTATGTCTCCACAAAAATGTGGATATTTAGTAATGGTTGTAGTGCTGTTAATAAGTTAATTAGGTTATTGTATAAATGCAACAATATGTAGAAATGGCGTTAGAAGCCTGAATAACGAACTTGTACTTATAGAAATTCTCCTTTCACTTGTGTCCTTCCACAAGCCTACAGCTGTGAACGTAGTAGTATATTCAGTGTATTTTATATATATTTTTTTACAATCAGTAATACCTTATAATGTTTAAATAGGCGAGCAATTTTATTGTAAATAAATTTGTAGTTTATCTAAAACCGCGTAGCCATTAGAGTTTGTATTAAATTGCAAGAAAATTATTCAAATTGCTAGCATTCAGATAACTGGTATAAAATATACAACAAATAAATGTTATACCTAAACTGTATTAGAAAGTAAAAAAAAAACTGATTAAAAAGTATATTTTATGTAAAACTAGTATTTGCTTATTTATAAAAGAGCAGCATTGGCCAAGGCAACAATTTTATGCCATATATACATACAAATAAGTTGTAGCTTTGGCCATGACATATTAGCAACAATACGAGAAAAAAATATTTATGCACACTATTAGACATACATATTTTATTAAAAACTGTGATTCCATAATCATTGAAAATACATTAATCACAATCTATTCTTGTTTTTCCTTCCATTATGTATATAATGTTGTAATGTTGTTGCAACGGTAGTTATTTGTTCGTTAGCCTTTCATAAATCTGATAAATAGGGATTTATATTAACAAAGCTGTTGGTAAAATCAAAAACGCTTTAGCAAAATAGCTTAGCATGTCAGAGTTAAAAGTTGAGATATTACGTCAAAAGGAAACGTCTTCTTTATTTAAAACTCTAGTAATTCAATGTTTCCTATGATATTTAGAATTTCAGATCTGTTTGAGGCAGTCATAAAGTTTTGAGCTGTCTCTACTAAATTAATTAAAATTAATTAAAATAATTTAATTTTTCCGTTTAAAGTTCTATAAATATACAGCTTTAGAAATATTGTTGGTAATAGGAAAGCTTAAGAAGCTTGCTAATTTGTCCTGTAAATAATTTTAATTATTTAGTAATTGGTCACAAATACCGTTGTGTTAATACTACTATATTATCAAATTCTAAAGTAATTGTAAAAATATACGAATACATGCGTGTGAAACTGTAAAGAGAACATCAATTGATTATTAAGTACAAAGTAAGTAATATAAATAAAAACTGTACAATACACCTGCATACATACTTAAATATTTATGCGTTGACTTTTATTGTAATATACATACTTGTGCATTTTATATAAACTTATGTATTTATATGYATTCTTATATATGACTAAGCCATCTACCACTAATCGGTTACTTAGAAAACTATCATAACACGTTTAAATGGCACCGCTTATATAATTAAATAGAAAAAAGTACTTCCAACTGTGAGACTTTGATAAGCTTAGTTCATCTGAAAACTAACTACCTTGGTACTCCGCGTCTTGAACCTGTTTCAATAATTTTTCATTTTGTCGCAGCCGCARCCATATTCACGAACACAACATACTTTGCTTACGTGTGGCCTCAGTAGGACAGCTTTAATTACCCGCATAAGGAATTTCGCAAATTCATCATCTGTTATTAACTTAGACAAATACTTACTAGTATTATACAACTGGTTTAATTGAATGAGGAAAATCCGTGTCAAAGCAATTCATCTTAAACTTGTAAGATGCAAAAAATTTCCCGGCCTTGCAACTTATCAAAAAAAAATTCTTTCAAAATATAGATAAAAGCTAAATATTGAATTTTCAAAAGTGAGAGGAAAACGGTGAATGTTTCAAACATTTAATTAAATAACAACTAAAAGGCAAATATATAATATGGTATTCCACCCCAGTAATAGTTCACTATTCATGCAACCATTCACAAGTAGATATTGTAGTTTACATATTATATGTATGTATATATGACTAAACACATTAATATATTTTAAATTTAACAAGAAGGTGTGAAAATAGTTCTAAAATTTATTATGTAACATACAAAATGCTGATTTGATTAAATGTGAAATCGAAAGGTTTTAGAGGAAATCAATATTTACAATATATATATACATATATATAAAAAAAAACATTGAAATGTCTTCTACTCTGACGTTGTATTAAGAAAAAAATAAATAAATAAATAATGGGAAAGTTTCTATCGAAAACAAACACGTTAAAGCTGAGAAAATAATAATTTTGATACTAGAAGCGCAAAAATTGTGTCGTAAGTATGTATGGCGATCATTGCAGTTCTCTCACAAATTTCTAATGAATGGAAAGAGATATCGACGCATCATTAGCAAACGCAGATATTTTCGCCTTAATCTAATAGACTGACAGAACCGAATKGAAAATCTGAATAGAATAATTTAATATTTATATAAAGGTACTGGATCAGTGTGATCGYCAGAAAATATTAATCTATAGGTTATTGTTCGCTATGATGCATTTTGCTTGCATTTTCCTTTAACGTATACTGATGCGATATGTTATGTGTATTTTACATCGTTTGCGATTTCTTTATGTATATAATATTTAACGTAACGTAATTTCTAATAGAAGATTAAATTTTCAAGTTCACTAACAGGTTCTATGTGATTATAACAAGAGTATATTTATTCAGTTCGACTTCAATAATTTAAGCGTATTTAGTAAAATCACGATTAGTGTTGTGTTTCTTTAAATGGTCGCTCGTATGCTCTTCAGCTTCAGCACCTGAAGAAGTTCCGGTTTGATGTTGATCATTTTGTTGCTCAATTAACTGTAAATTTTGTTTTTCCGCACTAAATATATTGTTATTACTAATATATATATTTCTTACCTTTGTTCGCAGCCTTTTAATTATTCGCAAGCGTTCTAGCCAATTGGAAGCATATGGATTTTTCTTCTGCAGGCTCTGGTATACTTGTGAAGCGAGCTGAAAATAATTTGACAAAAAGAGACAAATAATAAGTGCATTAAATATTGGGTAGTCGAAAAAGTCGTTTCGTATTACTAATCAAACTAATAGATAATATGTATGCTAAAAAGCACATATCTACTTACGTTCGCGTGCAATGCGAGCTGTCGAGCCAATAATGGTGCACTGTGATCTGAAACAATTTTTGGTTCGGGATGGCACACGAATTTCGATATTTCCGGCCGCGCTTTTACATAAACGCGGTTACTATTCAATTCTAAAGGTTCTACAATAACGCAAGCATAGTTAAAGTGGCCCTGGAAGAAAGTATAAAATACAGAATAAGAACTACAATTACAGTTGTTCATACATACCGATATTGTATTTAGATTATACTCTTCGCCACTCTCATTATAAACGATTTTAACGAAATCGTTACCGATGTGTTTTTTCTTTTCGTTGCAATTTGGATCTTTCTGCAAGTTAGTCGGCATCAAAGTGGCGACATGGAACGTTACCTAAGTAGTACAAAAATACAAATAGTTATACACAACTTAGTTAATTAATAGTTGCAGAGCTTTTAATTCACCTGCACAATGTCGTCTTTCCAAACGTATGTGAACTTTCCATCTGCGCCACCTCTGTCTAAGTTAACAAACAAGTTGTTCCGTTCTGCCTCCTTTAGGCTAACAAGTGTGCCGATATTACTTAAGAACTCTACGTACCTCATACTACCATGCGAATTACGTAGAATTTCGACTACATTGTTACATTGGCCTTGTCCAACGTAGAGCACACCTATCTTGTGTGTCTCAAAAGGTGGTGCTAAGTCAAATACAGTTAGTACATTAGTTTCTTCTTGTGGAACTTTGATGGGTACATCTGTCACTTGCAATTGGCCAGTATGGTAAAGTTGCATGAACAAAAAACTCGGATTCATACAGAGTTTCGCGTTGACTGATGGTTTAGATGTATTGTTAAAGCTTCGGAAGTTCGACGTAGTCGGACGAGAACGGCCGTTTACCTCACGGACTACGGAAATGGTTTTCGAGCGCYCTCTCATCATGTCACCATTACTATTATTTCCATAATCACAGGGGCCTCCTCCCAGGTATGATGAAGCACTTGTGAGGTTTGCATTGCCTCCACCGCTGCTACTTGATTTAGCAAGTCCCTGGTGGTTTGTTGGTGCGTTAGTAGTAAAAGTAGTGGTCTTATGACCACTGTTGGGAGGCTGTTTGTCCAATCGTGGTGATTGCGGTGACGGTACTGCTGCTGGAGAATGTGGCGGCTTCGTCACTACCTTTTCTATATCCACATTCAGTTTCAGCGACGAACTAGATGTCGATTGTTGCACCGCGTTAGCTGGCATGCTGGCGCTAATGCTAACATCATCAGCTGAATGTTGTTTGGGTGGCAATGCAATAATCGCTGCATTATTTGTCAATAGATTTTTTGCCGTTGTTGCTACGGAACCAGCCGAAAAGGATGAAAGAAGTTCATTTCCTGGCACTCCCGATGTTGCAACTCCTAGAGTATCGGCAGATTGCACCTGTGGTGGCGTGGAGCCGGCAATTTCTTCTGGGATCGCTTCACAGCTGACTCTCATATCTTTTGTATATTGTACRCTCTTTTTCTTTTGTTGTTGCAGTTGCTGACTATGAGCCTCCTCAAGACCTTGAAAGCTCGCAGAATATTTACTACCTTTTATTTTGGCTGATTCCGCAGACAGAGGCACTGGTTTTGCTGCCAGAAATGTCTGTCTCCAACTAGAACTCATCTCGGGGCTTGAATTTACACGCCGCACAGGATTGCGCGCACGCGATAATTCATCTGCGAATTGCCTCGTATTATCATCTGCTTCTCCATCGCTTACGCTATCGGCTAAGGCCTCCTTTCCGCCAATACGTTTACTTGTTAATGGTTTGGGTATGTCGATAGCAGCGGTACTCAGAGAAGAACCCAAAGAGGGCACAGCTGTTGACGATGAAATCTCCTCTTGACGTTGCAGAGCTCGAACCTTTGTGTTGGTGCCCGCCGTTTTTTGTTCATCTGCAATTATTGGAGCACTTCCCACAGGCTGTACTGATCCATCGTTATCTGCACTTGTATTGGATGAAAAAGCGTTAGAAATACCACCAACAACGGATTTTCCGTTTTCTGGTTGCAGTTCTGGCATTAAGGTAGAGTGTGCGAAGTCGGGCCCAAACACACCGCCATGAGATGTTGGTAAAAAGAGTGAAACTATGTTACTAAATGGCACATCATGTCCAAAGCAATCGTTTGCTATTGGATTCTGTATGCGTGTTATCCAAGAAATGTTGCCTGTGGGTCGACGTATCAATATTTCTGCCCATCCACTACATGAACGTACACAAAGTTGCTGCTGCACTGACTGTAATTGTGTCGGAGAAGCACTTATACTCGTTGTTGAAAGTGAATGACCACCCTGTAGTGAAGTAGTACTGCCAACAGCGCCCGCAACTCCCTCTGAGGGTTCTGGATTTGAACCACGACGTGAAAGCGCCTCTAACGAAGCGGTAGAACTGTTTGATATTTGTCGCTGAGTTATGGCAATGTTTGAACTAATCGCGCCCGAAGCAGAGGACGAAGAGGAAGTGAGATCAGTGCTACCTGCGGACTCATTTCCACTACTGTACTGTAGACTGGCTTTGGTATAGCGACGTTCTGCGGCCAATGGAGTGACTGAAGACTGTGTATTGTTAGTTTCCGGCGATAATGGTGCTGTACTACTCGAATCACTTTTACTCGCTACCAAGCTACTGCTACTGATTGCCTGTTTTCCTATATGAGAACAACGATCGCATAGGCCGTTTCGTATAGGTCCAGTAGGGCAGCCAGAAGTTGTAATTGTTACCAAGTTATGTCCAACTACCCATGTCTGCGACAAACCGTCTTTTAATAAATATTCCACTGCAGGCAAACTGAAATCGTTTTAGGACAAAAAATTAACTAACTATTAGACCTAGAAATTATACACCAATTAATGAGAACTTACCGCTTAGGTAAAGCCGAACACGGCGAAAAAGTATGACGGGCCAAGAAATCTATACAAGTCTCCGCTAATTCTGCATGAAAACTCTTTAAATTGTCGTTGATTGGCGGTCGCATATCAGAACCGTTTCGTACATTTGTATTACGACTACCGCGTTCTGTCAAGCTTGTGCTGCGCTTGCGATTTGATGAATCTTCATTCAAACTATTTAGATCCTGGCGCTGTATGCTGTGCTTAAACTTGTCAATGTCATCGTATAACATACTGGCGTTTGATTGAATCGACTGAAATTCATACATTTAATTAAAAATTAAAATTCACTTGGGTAGACGTACCGATATTATGTAGGTGACAAAATTCTTGCGCATATCCAGTTTGCATTTTAGAAACCAGCCAGCAATGACATGGTGTGCCAGCGACACCGTATAGTGGTCATATCTATTCGGTTTGGTGTATGGCAAAGATATGGCAAATACATACATGTATTGGCGTGGTATGAAGTTTGTAAAATATTGATTGGGCATTCGGCTCAAAACTAAAAACAGTAAGCCGTGAGCAATTGAGTTAATTCACAAATACAGTACTACATATCAAATACTGTTACACATTACTTGATAGAAACTCCAGCACAGGTATTGCAACCATAGCAGTATCCGACATTTTGCTCATTTGAAGCAATATATCAGCCAATGTGCGCGTCAATGTATCGGGCATTTCAAGAATCATCGTTGTTAACGTATTTATGCAGACATTAGCTGTGCCCGAGAATATGCCGGAGCAAAGCGCTAATATTAATGTATTAATTTGGTGTGATGATATACAATGGTGATAAATCACCAATGAAGCGATTGCAGGCAGGAATAATGCATTCACCTCCTCACTAGTTGGTGCATAAGTAAGATGTAGAGCTTTGTTAACGTCTTGAAAAATGCGAAATAACGAAACAGCTAATGCTTCAATGTCATTTCCTTGGATAAGAGCTTTGTTACATAGCACTTTTGGTAGCTCTTTGATAACTAGTTGTAAAATTTCATAATCTAGAGGATGGTAAATGAAAGTTAAGTATAATATTTATGTTAATAGCTGATGGATATTTTAAGATAAAAATATACATATGTATATACGTTCCCATGACAGACGGGTCTGCGTAACCGAAACTAAGTCTGATTTTTTATCCGCCAAAGGACCGTCAACTCGGCAGAATTCTACTTTGACAACCATAACAATAACATAAAAGCAGATATGTTTTAACTCACCACGCTCTAAGTCTAGGCATTTGATAATAGTTTTGCAAGCCCTGCGTATAGAAATGGTTGTAAAATGAGAGCCCGCTATTAAATCGTGTGATGGTAATTGGTGCCGTGGATGTTGGTTTCCTTGTGGCGGTAAACTGGAATCGATACCCAAGTATGCGCTAAACTTTATGGCGTCTCCATTTTCAGGATCTGGATAGCCTATGTGATAAGAAGCATTTGCACGTGCGCGCAGGAGCCACTTGAAAATCTACAGGAAATATCATAAGTCCAACACTTACTCATTTATGGTGAATCATACCAATTACCTTAAAACGAACAATGCGACCATTTTCGAATACTTTCGGACGTTCATAATGTTGCTCTAAATGACTTATCAGTATGTTAAAAATTTTAATGGCATGCGTTGAAGGCAAGCGATGTAATTTAACAGCAAATATTTCAATTAGCCCATGTACTGCCGTAACGACATCTAATATATCCGATTCACACTTAATAATACAGTCGGCGGAGCTCGTGTGCTGTTCAAATGGCCGGTTAACAAGCTTTTCCAATATATCCAATAGCTCGCCACAGCGTTTGGTATCGCAGTGTCGTGCAAACTCCACCAATGCATTTGCAACAGACACACGAATTTGCAAATCTGTCTCATTAGAAATTTGTGAAAAGTGTGGAATTACGACGCGTTCAAGTATTTCTTCTTCATAGCTGTAACGGTTTAATTCCATAATACGAACCAAGGATTGGATTGCTTTTAGACGCACGTTCGTATTGGGCATTTTATAAAAGCGGCAGATAAATTCGTTGAGCACTTGTAACCATTGAGGTCTTGTAGCGGTTACCTTTGTCGAACGATACTCTATAAGTTTGAGTACAGATGCTTCGCTGCGATTTTCTGCCACGCGTTCGATCAAGTCATAGATCCGATTAATGTTTGCGAGAATTGGGGTAGTGTCATCATACAAAAGTTGTTCAATGCAATCAATATTTTCATGAAAATTTATTTGCAAGTAGTGAAGCCGATCCCGATTGATATTAACTTGCTCTAAAAAAATCGTTGAAGACACGGTTTTATACAAGTTTTTAAAAATGTACACACATATCTATATGATAACTATACTAACCGTAATATTCAATATTATCAAGAATTGTGTTCATTGTATCACAAATACAATCCCATATTATCTCTGATAGTTCCGATTTGTAGTAATTAATAACTCGTCTTACACTTAAAATTACTTCGAACGTCACGATTACTTGTCGACTTTCCAATGCCTGCAGAAGCCATAAATATTAATATATAATTTAGCATAAATTAAAGAGAGTATGTAACTGGAACTTACGTGGAGAAAACAGGTCAGAACCGTAGATGCATAAAACATTGGAGACACTTGAAAAACTACATTTGAACCAAAAATATTCATGTTCAGATGAAACACTGCACCACGTAAGAGTTGTTGGTCTCCGTAAAGACTGCGATCGTTAAGGATGTTGCACATCATTTTCATAGAGTGATATCCCAGTTGTGTGCCTAATAGGTTTTTCATTATCTAAATTAAAAGATTTGTTTTAATAGTAACATATAAAGTGATTCACTCCAAAAACTCGYGAGTTTATGTACACACACATATGACATTAAGAATCGAAAATATTCAGAGTATCATTTATCATTGAATTTGCCTGACTCGAAAAATCATATGAAGCAATGAGATAATTGAACTATGTTACATGTGAAAAATTGAAAAGTGGTGCGGCGATATTAAAGAGGAATATTAACACCTGATGTATTCACTGATTTTAATAAACACACATATATTTGCGTGTGTATTAAAATATGTGCCTTATTAGTGATTGTGAAATTGAGCCCAACCAAAAACTAYGCATGATTGCATCGCTGTTTGACGCGCAGAACACAATTCAATGAACGGAAGTAAATGGATGTTTGGAAAAAATGAGCTGATAAAATGAGTGTTTATTAAAAATTATCATTGCACATTCGGAATAAAAACAACAGTTGGCACAAGAAGTTGGCTCAGTGAAATATTTTCAACGACTACAAATCTGTTTTTGATATAGTTATAAAAAATAAATACATAAGACGTTAATTAAATATGGTAATGAAATGTAAGTGAACAATCACAACACTTGTTAGTTACTTATGTTTAAAGTTGCTAATAATTTTTTTAAATAAAATTTATTTTATAGTGGTTCAAGCAGTCGCATGCCTTTTGGCAATGATATACCAAATTTGTGGAGCAAATCTTGTTGGTACAAAGAGAATAAACGTGAGTTTTGGTTTTTTTTTATTTTGGCAAGCAATAAAAATACAAAGGTATCTTTTTTTTATTTTCCAGGTCCGAAAAGAATATAGTATTTGCAATTTGAAATCAGACTGGGATGTTGTTCAGAGTAAAGAAGACTGCCATAAATTCTACCTATGCCTTAATGGTAATGTAGAGGAATATAGTTGCGCCGATAATTATTATTTCGATCCAAAGGAAAAACGTTGTAAAATAGGRGATTGTTCAACTATGGAGGCACTAGATAAATGCACACCTGAAAGCATACGCCGCATCAGTGACAACTGTCAAACCTTTTCGCGTTGTGAGAATGGAGAATATGTCATACAAAATTGTAAAAAAGAGCAATATTTTTCAACGAAATATGACAGCTGTCAGCCAATATCTACAAGCGCCGACCACAAATGTAGTTGCCTTCTACCTCCTTATGCCATCTTCAGCAATCCAGATAATTGCGAAACATACTATATGTGCAGTGATGGTAAAGCAGTACTACAGCAATGCCCACGAGGACAATATTATAGCGAACAAGTCAGTAGCTGTCTTCCAGATTTGATTGGCATTTGTATAGCTCTGCCTAGCTCAACTGAATTGGCGATAACTAAAATATGTAACAGGTTTGCCAATAATATAGCAGACTTTCAGCTATATTTAAAAGAATGTGATAACTTCTTTTTATGTATAAATGGCCGAATGTTTCCTAGACGTTGTCCACAAGGATCATACTATGATAAAAACAAGCGCTTCTGCCGTTGGGATGTAAATGGGATTTGTACTGAACGGTTGAACAAATTGCATGAAGGATTAAAATACACAGAAAAACCTGAAATTATATATATGAAAGAGCAACCAACTCTCCCTACTACAAAATCAGTTACAAAAGTCAAGCTGGCTAATCAAAATCAAACCGTTGTTCCAAATGTGGAGAACAACACAGATAAAAGTATCAAAAAAGAAATAGAACAGATAAAAGGTTTTGCTTTCGATCAACCGAACAAATCGGTGTATGATAAATTGTCATCAAAATTTATCAATTTTTGACCTCGATTAATACTATGGTATAAAAAGTAATCAACGATTCAAAGGATATTCTTATAAAAGCTTTTAATTGTTAAGATAAAACTCACCTTCCATGACGCCTGACAATATGGTGAATAATTAACTGTACGACATAATGTAATAACACATTGTCTTAGAGGTTCGCTTGGAAATATCGTGTAGCACATAACCATTTCAAGAATAGTCAGACACTGAATACCAATGTCATCTTCTTCAACTGTGCAACTCAGATTACAGGCATTTCTTAAAGAAATGAAAATTATTATATATATGTTTACAGTTTATCAAAAAGACAAAGATACAATAGATACATACTGAATAATACCAACAACTATATCTTTATCCAACAGTGAAGCATTGAACTTAATGATATTCTCCAAAATGCCCAAGAACTCACGAAGTAAATGAGCCTCAGTTATGGCTGGAATCCATTGTAACATAAATTTGCCAATCTATACAAAAGTATTTTAATTCGCTGTTACAAATAAAGTTTCATTACTTACCTCTTCTTCGAAATTTTGTATATCTTTCCCATTATCAGTTAAGGTATCTAGCAAATCTAACCGATGTTTTAGGTCTTCCCCAACTTCATGGTTTTGTATAACAAGAAAAAAATGCTGCCGCAACAAATTCAAGTTTTTATATTGACTGTGAATAAGTCTTTTATAGAAAGTTAACGCTGTTTGGCGACATTCTGCTGGTTTATTTGGTATTATTAAGTCCTTGGTAAGATTCCATAATTCCCTAATGGAAGCCTGTAGATAGCAACACGATTAACCCAATTAAAATTGAGAGTTTGTAATTATTTACCTCTTCTAATTTCATATTCTGCAGCTGCAGTTCCGACAACGTTTTGCATCGCTGAGCAGTTGTCTGTTCAGGTCTTAATTCTCGTTCTACCTCGGGACGCAGGGAACGTTCGCAAGTACCACCTAAAGTTATTCCCATGTAATGAGTAAATGTATTATTCTGGTTTGCAGACGAGTGTAGATGACAAAATTTTTACCAGCAATGCCTTTGGGATTCTTCATGAAGAACTTGAATTTCGACTTCGAAATCTCTCTATCCTTCGAATTCATCTTTATTTGATTTTTTATTCCAACAATGTAATTAATTCACTCCAAAAATCTGATAAATTTTTGCGATAGAAATGTCAACCGAAAATTGACATATGTGTGTATTGCCAGATGCCGTATAAAACAAAATAAATAATCAGCTGTGTTTTAAGTACAATATTATAATTTTTTTTTTCTCATTTAATCATTAATCTAACCACTTAATATTATTTATATATGGTGCAGTAATATTTTCATTACTTTTTATAATTATTAATATTAAAAATATCATGAATTAATATGTAATTTATTATATTGAACTTCCTTTTACTTAGTGGCAACTTTATAACAAATCTACACACCGAGTACAACTCTGGGTAAAAACAGACCAAAACGATTTTGGGAAAGAAAATTAGCGTGAAATTTTTGTTTGCATAAAATATTTAAGATAGTTAGAAAGTCCATAAACTAAGTTCGTTGAAAGAACGTTTGTAAGTTTATACAACTCTAGACCAAATATAAATAAGTCCTGAAACCGTTACTTTTTCTCTTTTCACCGCTTTGTTTCGCGTTGCATTTAGAGCAAATCAACGGCTGTGTTATTGGTTTTTTTTGCAACTGGCAAACATCAATTAGCGGAGTTCCACATAGTAGCCATCGCAAAATAACCGAAGTAGAAAGGAAAAAATAATAAATTTAACGAAAAAAGAGCCAATCAGTTTCACAGGTACGTTGTGACATATTTTAAACTATGTATGTATATTAACTTTAATTTTGACACCCTATTGGCCATTTTTTAATAAAAGCCATAGTCCTTGTGCCACATTTTGGATTTAAAATTTAAGTATCGAGCAGCAAAATTTTTCGAGCACGTGATCAATATCTTGTACAACCAATTTTAATATAAGTACAGTTTTCGTTGGCTTTAAAAATAAAGGAAGTGAATTATTATTATGCACTGTCAACGATAATTAAAAGCTTTGAACTACACAGCCAACATATATCCCTTGAACTGTAAATATTTTCATATTTGTACATATATCGCACTTTCGACATGTGGATACTTTTGTACTAATTTTGCAAAGTGTATTTAAATTTTCGCTTATATGAAATAAAAATTTTGCCAATAGAATTATTTAATAAGCAGACAGGTTTAAAGGACTCTAAAAAGACAGACACATACATATGTATTCATATGATATCCATGCATGTGTGCGTATGTTACATTAGATGCCATCTACCTACCTTTGTTTCATGCTAAATTTTGTTATGTATTTCTAAATTGTTCAAATATCAATGGCATTAGACGACCTTGCAAAAAATATAGCTTCATATGTTTTATGTAATTATAGCAATTTAAATCTTTGAAAAGATGAGCGCCGGAGAAGATTCCAGTTTACCATGCACACCACCGGAAGCCCCTGAAGCTCAAGATCAGGTATGGTTATTGTATTGAATATGTATATAAACTGTAAATTTCTGAGCCATTATAAAGTAAAAGTAAATGTTAGAATCTAGTATTTCAAAACCATTTATTTCTGTTAGGCCAATCCCCGAGAACTAGAGAAAATAGAAGAAGAAAAATTGAAGTCAAAGTATCCATCTGGTCTGCGTGGCCCTGGGGGTCATTCAGCTTTCCTTCAAAAGCGGTTACAGAAAGGTGTAAGTATAATCGATATATTGTAGCCAAACAAAATAAAACAAATTATCATGTTACAAATTTACAGCAAAAATTCTTCGACTCTGGTGATTACCAAATGGCAAAGCAAAAAGGTGGTGGAGTAAAGCAGGTGTTTGCCAATAAAGTGGCAACTGGTGAAGCAATACCTACTCCGGAAACGGTGCCTGCACGTAAAACTTCGATAATACAGCCTTGTACTAAGTTCCCAACGACGAGTTAAAAAAATAAGTAGTGTTTGTCCTTATAAGAAAAATATTACTATATTTTGTCAAAACAACTATATTCTATTTTAAATTTTACTTATCCATATTACTCACCAGTTTTCTCAAACTATATCGTATGAATAGTATCTATTAACTGATTCCTAAATAACATATTTCAATTTAAAAATTCTTTTTGTTTAATCTTGATACATATTCAAAATTTTTAAATTTGTAGGATATTTGAAACATTTAATCAATGGGGATTTTTAAGTTTCAGTTTATAACAAATCATTTATGAAGCAATTTATTGGCGTGTTTAAAATTACACCTAGGAACTTTATTTCGTTAGCTGTAAACTGGAAATCTGAAGAAACGTAATAAATAATTTTTGAAATAAAATTTGGAAGCACCATTATTTTGGTGACAATAAGCAATGAAAGTTTCATTGTCTGAACATGTTCTGCTATGAAGTGAAATGCGATTTGGCAGCACTCTACGAATGATATCACCAAAGGAAAAAGATAAACGTCAATTTATCAGTTTTCCTTTGGTTACTTTAATAATTGCWTATATTATTTACATGTCGTATAATTTTTGCTATCTAGCGAATTGAATATATGAATCATTAGCCTCTATATTATTAATTTCAAATTGTTAGTTTAAATAATTATTTTTAAAGTTAATCACTTAAACATGCAGGTAATTATTCAGAAAATTGTCTATATGACCACAGTCAATCCATATATGGTCATGAAACTGGTCTAAAAATAAAACATTCCAATTGATCGGCATGGGCCAACGATATTATTGGTTCATGACATTTCAAAAAATATGTATGAAGCTATTTTATAAAACATTTTTCTCTCTAAAGGACCCCAATGAGGATACCGAATGGAATGATGTGCTCCGCGCAAAAGGCATCCTTGCACCAAAGCAGAAAGAAGCTGAAATCACAGAGGAGCAAATCCAARAGATGATGGATGATGCCATAAATAGACGAACCGATTTAAGGAGTGGGGAAAATGGTTCAAAGAAAATTGAAGAAATGTTTTTGGATGAATTAGATGAACTGGAAGATTCTGAAGACGAAGAGGTATTAGAACAATACCGGCAGCGACGGATGGCAGAAATGAGGGCATTTGCCGAGAAAGCAAAATTTGGAACAGTGCGGGAAATATCTGGACAAGATTATGTGAGCGAGGTGACAAAAGCGGGTGATGGCATTTGGGTAGTGATCCATCTTTATGCAAATGGTGTACCCCTTTGCTCACTTATTCATCACCACATGCAACAGTTGGCTGCAAAATTTCCGCAAACGAAATTCTTACGTTCCATTGCAACTACTTGCATACCTAATTTTCCTGAAAAAAACTTACCGACAGTTTTTATTTATAACGAAGGCCAATTAAAGAAACAATATATTGGACCATTGGAGTTGAGAGGCGAGAAACTAACGCTCGATGAATTAGAGTTTCTACTGGGAAAAGCCGGTGCAATTTCTACAGAAATAAAAGAAGATCCGAGGCCGCAAATTCGTGATAAAATGTTGTCCGATTTGGAAAGTCAAAATATTGATTTTTATTAATTTAATTTGTTTTTAAATTTTTAAATTTAGACAAGAAATTGCTGTAATTATTAGAAGAAGTGCTAAAAAATATTTATTTCCTCAAATATATGTATGTATGCTTTCTTCGTAAGAAATCAAGATAAATTTTTCCTTGAAGAAGCGTTTATCATAGAACCTTTTGGTTTTATGCGAAAAACAGAGGTATCGATTATATTATATGGGTGTTCAGGGGATGGGTGGATTTGGCGACCACGTCGCGGTTCATAGTCCTCCAGCAAATGTGGTGCCAGCAACATAAACAATTGCTTTAGGAAGAATAAAATTAATATTTGTTTAGAGATTACAAATAACTATTTGTATACCTCTGTCCACGGCGGTAAGCCTATATTGGAGAAGCAAAGTTCCCAATAGGGTAGTCCTAAATGTGCAATGGCCATCCGTAAGTATTCGCTAAATGTATCGGATAGAAATATCAATTTCATGGCATTTAACTCGAAAAGGTAGAATTTTGGATTGGTCGAACAATTTGCCTCATAGAGCATACACACTTTGGCAACATCATTGACATTATGAATTTCAAATATTTTTGTCTTTGTTGATATATTTGGTAGTGGATTACCCCATCGATCTTTCCTCGTTAACAATATAGGAACGCTGACACTTGCCCCCACATCCCCACTTGTATCTGTTCCAACATCGTCAGCAACTCTCGCTTCGTTCCCTGCAAGGGTCCTTTGTGATGGAGAATTTGCACTCGAATTGATTAATGGTTCAATGTTGTCACGTAACAAAGTAATTTGGTGAAGATGTGGAATATGGATAAAGCCTACACGGCGCAAATCCTTTGCTGATGAAGGATGAAATTATAAATTTATAATGAAACCAAAAATAAACTCTTACATGCATACTGATAGCTCCACTGTAAGAGAAATCCATCCGTGGACAAATAAAACTTTTTCATATCTTCGGGCAAATATATAGTATTCCTTTGTTCCCAATTAACAATCTGAGTCTTTTCACACGGTTTACGATGTTCACAGTTAACGTTACATACTCGCGGAAGCTTGGCTAATTTGAACATTAAATAAGCAGAATAGAATTATATGTATGTATGTTTGCGCATGAAATTGATGATTGCTTCTTTAGACTTACCAAGTGTCCCCATTAAGCCTAATGTTAGATGATCGTAAAAAATATCTTCAGGTGTCGGCTTCTTTGCCATTTTATGAAATATATTAACATACATATGTACATATGTATTTTTTCAAGAAAAAGTAAAAACTTAAACACATACATACATACATACATATGCCTATACATATAGACGTATGTGAAAATGTCAAGTTACCATAATAAACTATTGTCACGATGGAAACGGAAAACTGAAATATTGATTTTGTATTCATACATATGTACATGCGAAATTTAAATTGTTTAGAATCGTTTACCAGTTGGAATTATATTATATGTTTGTTTAATTAAATTCAGTTTTTAAGCTTCAACTAATTTGTTAACACTTAATTAAGCAGAGAAATTTATTTATATAAAATCAAACATACGTCTGTATGTATGTATGTATATGCGCAAATGTTYATAATGTAGAAATTATTTAGAATCAATAATTTGAATATGAATACTATAAGTCTCGAATTCGTTTTTTGATATGCATAGATATTTGATTTATTGCATCAATATGAGAAAAGGATTAAATAAGTAACCTATTATTAAAACCATATGTGCATGTATACATAGAAATTTTTACGTAACTTAGTCAAATATTGGTAATATTTGCGGTCATTTTATATTTTTCGTACGATTTGGTGGTACTATTATTTTTTGGCAATTTTCGGCTCTTGGGCTTCTTCTTCTTCTTCGTGTCAAGAAACCTCCCATACTGTCGACTCTACTGAGCGACGAGGTCGTGACGCTACTTCTACATGTGCATCTAAGCCATCACTAAGTCGACTGAAACGTCGCGCCCAACTTCCACGTCCAACAAAGCCMCTCGTACCCAAAGTAGCACCACTACTACGACTGCCCGCATCTCGGAAAATACTCAATAGATCCTGATTTTCACCCTGTTGGGCGCGTTTAATGCCGTGCTGGTATTTCGCTTCTTTAGCAAGTAACTGTTCGCGCTGCATTTGTGTCTTCACTTCAGCGGGTATGTCTGGGATTATAAATTGCATAATGCCTGTGATGACGAAAACGACGTGCTTGAAAAATATTCAATACATATATAAATCTCGCAAACTCATTTCTATGCATACAGATGAAATAATAGTTACCTCGAAGACAACAACGAACGCCAAGCGCGCAGCAAAAACATGCCAGTAATGAGGACTCAATCCATAGGGTTCAGGATCATGAGGTCCGTTTCTACTCTCCACAATTATAAACAAGATGTATATTTAAATATAAGTTAAAACACATTACATTCTGTTAACTAAACTCACCGGTAACCACGATATTGGCACACGTCCGGATCCTTTTCGCTGCTTGTTGCTCCCCACTCCTCTTTGTAATCTGATGTATTGAAAGTTGAAAGCGAATGCTCAATATAACCCACCAATGTGTTCGTATTTGAATATACGAACTTATAGACCATGCGCGGTATAAAATCACTTGTGTAGGCTATAACAAAAGCATTGGAGACAACAGCTGTATAGGTTATTATGCGCAAGATGCCATACCAGGCACCAATGTCCTCAACACGCTCTGCTAGAGGACGGCGAGCCTGTGTTACCATTTTGTATGCATCCAAACGGATTTCCGCAACATTGTTTAGTAGCGCGAAAAGTGGTGCCAAAGGGAATGCTGCCACAAACAATGTCACGAAACCATACTGTAGTACTGTGAAAATTGTTATGTTTGTGAAGTAATTTAGTTAAGTCAATTAAATTAAATAAATGCAATATTTTGTGCTCGTACTCATTTCTAAATATTCATCAAATAAAGCCAAGCGTCCTGGGTCTTGCATATGATAATCTTGCTCCCAAGCCATATGTAAGTGGGTAACATCCTTGGTTGCAGCTTTGTGCTTACGATGTCGCCACCAATTATACAATTTTGGAAAGAGATACTCCATAAAATTGTTCCAACACTGTTTTCCCACCATAATAATCGCAAGCTGAATGCAGAGCTCTGATAAACATCCAGCCGGATCGCAAATATCATTTTTAAGACGAAAAAATTCACTACGTCTGGCTTGATCATCGCCAGGATAATCAAAGAATCGACCTTTGAAAAACGCAATATAGATGAGCGATGAGTAGAAATTCATAAACTCAAAAAAGAATATTTTGAAAGTGTAGGAGTCTTCGTACTCGGTGTGAGTTCGAGGGTTTTCCAAATTTGTCAACCTTATGGCCATACGATGATAGATCTAGAAGAGGGAGCAATGTACTATCTATGTACTTAAATTGAAGAAATTATCCAACTATAAATATCTTACCCTTGTTAATATCATAATTACAACTAAATTGATCAATGCAGCTGTAACAGTTGTAAATAATTTTGCATGTTCCTTTACGAAGAATCCACCCCCACCATAAATGACTGAAACCAATGAAATACGGTATATGATGGTGCCCAACACGGCAGACAAAACCACCGAGATCTGTAGAAAGGTAAGCAAATGTTTAATTCACTTAAATATAATTTCTTAAATTACTTTTACCATAAACAAGACCGCACTACCGGTGAYGGCGAACCGTATTGCTCTGCTCCATGTAGACATATAAGGTTCCTTCTCTCGTGTCACTGGGTTCATACGGAATGTAGTGGCATTTGTTTCAAACTCTGGACGATTTTCCTCATCGGATTCAACATTGTGTAAGTCCCATTCCCAGACAATGACAGACTGCTTGCGTTTCCATAACTCCAGAAATGTTGTTGCTATTAATAATTGTAATTAGGTACTATAAAGGTATATATGTATCTCATAACGTACCCCAAAATGACATAAATATAGCAAAAAATACGGTAGAAGGATTGTCGAAGAGGTATGTCAAGCGAGAAAACAAGCAAGACTCGTATAAATGCTGATAACTACAGGCCTTATCGCACAGCGGACAGAGTGTAATATTGCCAGTCCCGAATTCATTACAAATTTCCTTACTTGGAGTATTATCTTCCGAGTCCAGAGATGCAAGCCCGTAAAGGAAACACAAAGTGCCCACAACTGCTGGATAAACCAACATCTCCGTGTAGAAACCCAGCCAGCAAAAATATAGAGCTATCTTATCGCCAAAGTACTTGCGAACCAAACACAAAGGCTGCTTTTTGTACCACTGAGAAGGATGAGCCCACGTGAGATATAAAATGCGGCGGTCAAATGAGACGCCACTAGAGTGTGGACGATCGTAACGACCTTCATGCAATGGAAAGCAAGCCAAATAAGTGGAATCATTGAGCAAACGTCGAATCCCAACACGGTCACTGTCGTCGAAAGGGGTACGAATAAGCACCTGCATAACCATTAGAGAACGTTGGGCACTCGTATACGCAGTGGCGCGATCCTTGACAATAAATCTGTAATTTTATTATTTTTTCACTTTCCTTATTCATATCCATGAATACCAAATCTATGTACTTACTGTTCCTCAGCATTACCATTGGCAGTAGAAGCTTTGAACGTTGTTTCCCCTTCCAAAACGCTTTGGTCAAGCTGAATTTTCCGAGTTATCCGATTCCAGAGAGACTTCCAGTAGTGGACATTGCGTGCCACCACATTCTCATCATCCTACGAATGTGAAAAGGCCAAAAGAGAATAACTCAATTTTATCCATTAATTTTCAGTTCCTCAAAAATGTATTGAATTTAAATCGCATCGAAATTATTGAAACCCAAACGCACTGTAACTTTCTTTGTAGCTAAATAAGGGTGTGATCGCAATCACATGACTCATCGATTTGAATAGAASTTACTGCGAATGATGTAGTACATATGTAATGCAGTTCTTTTAATGACTTACTAAGTGAAATTCTTTGAGAYCTATTTCCTGTTTTCGATCAACAACAATTGCACCATTTTTTTGAGGMACTATTTATTTATACTACAAAATAAAGTGATAGTAACATACCCAGGACGCTTTTACTGATATCGTAATGAACCGCTTAATCGGCAATTTTAAGTTCATGACCTCCGCCAGTCGCGTCTCCAGGCGCCACGGTAAATGAATTTTTAGAAAATATGTTTTTTCATTAAACGACTGCGTTTTGTCTTCTAATTCAACTTCTAGTCCTTCCTTAATTAGATTGTCCATAAAACAGCGACGATTGTCACGACGACGAGATTCGGCCTCGGTCATTACACCAAAATCTTCCTCTTCCCAAGCCAATACCATATCAACTTTACGCCGTCCATCACGAAACATAAGGGACTCTGGATCAAGACCCTGYAAACGAAATTACTTATAGCTACGTAATTGAATGATATTTTTTTCCAACGATTTCACCTCTCTGTCTTGTTTACTAATGCGACGCGCATCGCGTTCATCACCACTCGCACTGTGACTTTTACTAGTATTTCGACTGTCATAATGGCTACCGCATAAACTGCTGTCGCCCACGGAGCTTTTCGAACTCTTACGTGATACGGGTACTAGTTGCTTGTGTCCAAATTGATTTTGTAAAACGTTCGAGTTTGTTATATCACACTGATCAGTGTCCTCCCTATAAGAAGTGTCCTCAACAAGTGGATTATTCAAATGAATACCTAGACCACGTCGCATCGCTGTACCGGGAATATCTTCAATATTCAACACTTTCGGTCCAAATGCTTGTGTGGGACTAGGCTCTGCTGACTCTGTTTCAATATGAGTAGGCAGTGGAGCAGAGATGGAGTTCGGCTTCAAATGATCTAGAGTTCGGGAGATTGTCGAGTTGTGCCATTTTTCTGTGTAGTTTGCTTTTGAAGCTGGTGGCTGTCGTTCAGTGGGTTTGGTTGTGTATGGTATTATGGCTTCTTCATTTACTTCCCTCACTGTTTGTTCATTTGGCTGTCCCTGTTGTTGTTGATTGTAGGCATTTGCTGCGGCTTCACTTATAAAAAAATTATATAAATTATCAGACGATTTGGCAAAATGCTTGGTGGGAGCCACTGTATCGAGAATGTTGCTTTCCTACAAATACAAAACATAACAATATAATACTTATATGTATACAAGATTATTTAAGCTTACCAAACCACCAAACAAACGTCCTGAAACAATTCCACTATCCTGGCTTAGACGTCTAGTGCGCATTTTCCCCCCCGTCTGATTTGAACGTAAGACTCGATCACTTTTCGCAGGACTAGATGAGATTTGGCGTGATGCAAATTTTTCGGAATATGGTCGAAAGTTGCGTAAAACTGGCACTGATAAGAATCCTGTAGAAGTTTTTATAATATCTTGTGATTAATATTCRTTTGCAATGCGCATATTTAATAATAATTATTCCTTACGTGGAAATTCTGTCGGAGCCTCTGTAAAATGTTCAGTACTCGCAATGAGGTCCTCCCGCGAATTTGACTCTGTTATAGGTGCGGTGCTCTCATCATCAACGCTATCGACACGCATATGAAAGGGACGATTACTGGAATGTACTTGACTATCTAAACTCTTCTCTTTACTGAACTGTTCAAATTTTTGTTTCTCAATTCGATCAACACTGTATTTATTGTGCGCGGAGGTTTTACTGTTACTAACATCGTAGCTTGGATCATGCATTTTGCCGCAGAATTTAATTACATAGTTATGCTTAAAAGCTAAAAATATTAGTGTTAAAGGAATTAGAAAGTCAGTACCAAAAATAAAATAGCGATAGAAATTCAAATAGTTTTATTATAAATAAAAAACACGCATTAAAAATGTCGGTTTGTCGACGACGTTCAGCTATGACGTAACTTGTCTCAATAGGTATTATTTCCATTTACCTGTATGCACACTGTATAAATATTAAACGCACTGTTATTTGGATAAACATATTTTTAGGCGCGCTTGCGTGTTGTCAATTAGGTCGTCATAGAATTCAAGGAGCCGTCATACCCCTAATTGACGTATAGCTGTGTTCTGTTGCCGCTAATATTACAGTTCGTGAGTTGTGTTGGATCGAGAATACCCCAATTGTACATAAATATGCGCATATATAGTATATATATGTACTCTATAATTCTAGTATAAAAATAAATATAGTTTGAATATCTATGCTATAAATATTCAATTTCTTCATTAACGTAGAGGGACCATGCGTATGAGAAACCTATATCATTCATGTGTATGAACAAGAGCATGCACATTTACTCGTATAAGTTCTTGCCGGGGCATATGTGGCAGTCTTAACATTACGATTATTTGTTTGCGAAGTATTTTATATTGCGTCAATGTGACCTATTTAGAACACGAGTCAACTATTATTCCATATGTACATGTGTCACGAAAATTATACATTTTTCAAATTTTATAATTTCCAAATTCCATCACATAGCTGAATTATGCAATAAAGTAGTACCAATGCAATATATCAAGTTTTCATGCATTGTAGGAAAAATCTGTGGGATGTGAATGCCCAAGTCCTAGCTCAGTAAATTAATCAAGTTATGAAGTTCCTGTAAAGCCTTTTATCATATTAGCGTAAATAAGTTATTTATTTTATAAAATACATTTGTGTTCTTGAATTCGGCATGCCCACAAGTAAAAGGATTCCTTAGAGGTTTCCACAAAAGAAGTTTTCCAATCGAAAAAAAAAAAATACATATAGTACATATATGTTAAACTGTAAATGTTGCTGTTAAGTGTTTGAAGCTTATTTTACATATCACCATGAAATTATAAAAAGGATTTCGGTCAACATAATTACCCTAGATATACTTCAATCTTAAACATGTGATATTAAAATTAAACAGTGGCTATATATTGAGTACTAGTATATACGTACATATATATTTATATATTACACATACATATAATTATTTTTTACTGAAATTTTATCAGTGGTATCTTGCTTTGTAAAGATCACATATTCACCTTTTTTACAACCTTTTGATGGGAACATTTTAAACCCTTGACACTTGTCCGCTTTTATACATTATATAAAATTTTATAAATTTAAATTTTGAACTGATAATAATAGGCACTGTACAATGTTGTTATTTAATTTTTTTCCTTTTTTGTTACATAAATTTCACTTATTTATATTATTGGTTAAATTAATGTTGTGAACTGAAATAATGTTTTCAATACCAAACGGATTTCGATTTAAATCTGTAATAAAAAGTCGGTCAGATTGATGGAAGCATGTGTTTTCTGACACATGTTCTCAATTTCAATCGATTTGTGATCGATTAGCGCCTGGAAGAGTGTTAAGGCTTGTTAAACAAAAAGTGTAAATAGATATATGCCTTTGATAAACATTTGTTAAAGTGAAAATTTCTTTCATGATTCAGTTATTTCCCAATTCCCTTAATTTGAGTACTGTGTTGTTTGCTGAGCTTTGTTTATACATTTTTATACTCGCAAAGAAAATTAAATGTGTTGTGTATAAGCTTGAGTAATATACATATGTATGTATAGTATATACAGTTGTGAATATATATATTTTGCTAGATATTGAGAGTATATGTAATGCATGTGTGTAAATGCAATTACATATGTATTATTATAAATTATGACCCACTAGCACAAGTTTATGCATTCCCGCTTTCATTAGTTTTATGCACACGAGACAATCATTCCGTTATTATACAGATATAAATCCATAAACTTAAGCATGAGTATTCGAATACTCTTGATCACTTGTATGTATTTGAATTTGTAAATAGGTTTTTTTCCTTTTTGGTATCAAGATAAACCTCTTGCTTACTGTAATAATTTAAAAAGTATTTATTCTTCCCAAACGGTACTCCATTCTTGTTAATTATTACAAGAATTTAAATGAATCACGTATATGGCGCCATTACTCGTTTCCAATTTGTCTGTTAGCCACAACCGTTGCGATTGACAACGCGACGTTGAATGTCAGTAAACCGAATGGTCAATACGCATTATTGCATTTCCTGTCGGCTTAACTAAGCCTTTGCTAGAATTTATTCAATGTATATACAATTCATAATTTGCTTTAAGTTCTACCTATCTGTTCATACACATGCATGTTAGGACACATACATATACATACATATGTACACTTATGACGGACTAGACAAAAAAGCATAACGTCAATTTTTACGAAATTGATTTTTTTGTGTAATTAGACCACAGTCAGTCTCCGTCATAACAGAATGGGTTTGACTTGAATTAAATAGGGGTTTCCTAAAATACCTCAGCTTTGTTGACGGTTTAGAATTAGTGGAYAGGACAGCATAATGATTCACAATAACTACTTGGGTTTGTACTCGTAGTTATATATTGTAAAATATTTTGCAGGATATGAATGATATATGTATTACTTTTACCAAAATTTATTTCCTAAAAAAGAGATACAAGCATATTCATTGTTAGTGGTATCATGTTTTGTTTTAACTGAGACGTATGCGTGCCCTGAAGGAAAGCTGCTACAAATGATTTTTTTATATTCTTGTCATTATTATTATATCATTAAAAAGGTTTTTAATTTTTTTTTATCTTAGTTTGAAAAATGCCTAAAATTTAAGTTTCTAAATAGTTACATACGCAATTTCGTTTATGAAATTTTGCAAATAATATGATTATCACAAGACCTTTTGCTATCATATTTACGATCGCTAATGTTCGTTAGTATTGCCATGACTTGTATCATATAACTGTGGAAAAATTCAAGTTTGTAGTAAGTGACATTCGTTTCGGTATAGATATATATGTATAGTACATATCTATTGAGAGCTCCCATGTTCCCTATGCTGGATTTCTTCAAACGCTCGCTTTGCTACCACTGCCGGCATAGTACAACTTACCACATCCTTCACGCAGCGTGCTATTGACGCGTTGAAATACAGTCCGTCGGCACATTTATGTACAACTGGTTTTCCTTGTACACATTGAAAGTACGAACGGCAGTTATCCARCGTATATGGATAAAATATGGAATCGCCGAGACCAAGGCAAGACTTTAAACAAGAATAATATATATTTTATAATATTATTGTGAAGAATATTGAAATTTCTGTTTGTGATACACCTACTTACCACCGCTGTTTTCATCGCGTAAGCTTGACTTAAAGCTTTGCCACACTGATTATTCTCATTGGGAATACAAGACGTCTGCATTTTATCGAAATATTCGTTTTTCTTGCAACTGCCGGGGATTTTCTGGCCATTTATGCACACAAAATATGCTTGACAGTTGTCTTCGTCTCTTACCAACACTCCGTGTCGAGCATTACATTCACCAACTCGTTGTCCATTTTCCAGCAAACATGTGCCATCGTTCTGTCGACAAAAACCGAGCAAGCTATCATAGCTCTCACCATTGCGACAACGTTGAAAGACAGGACCGTCGACATCGTTACAACTTACGTACCGTCGGCAATCACCTGGTTCTGCAATGGAAGATCCCTTTGGCATTTGTAAGCAGAGGTCAGTATAATTTGAGGGCTTGTTTTTACATTGTGTCTGTGTTAATTTTAATTGGTGTGCATCTACACTGACAGCATTAGCTTCTGTTGTATTGCCAATAGCTTTCGTGTACGATTGACATTGCAATAGCGATGAGTTAAAGTAATAGTTCGTATAACATCTTTCGTGTCGTAACTTTCCATTAATGCAAACATAAAACTCATTACAGTTGAGCAGATCAGGCAACATATCCCCATGTTTTCCTTCACATACGGAAGGCTCTGGTGGAGCAATCAATAAGTTGGGTTCTGTTTTGACGACATAAGGGCAGGAACCATCATCAGGTACACAAAGCTGTTGTTCAGTATCAAAGTACGCACCCGACGGACATTGTTTCCTTAATTCCATTCCAGCAAAACACACGTAATATTTCGTACAATCTGTCATGTCAGGCAAATGATTGCCATCACTTAAGTTTTTACACATGTCTTCCGAATTGATGTTGTATGTTATTTCTGATATGCTACCATTCTCACAGTTATTTTTAGGATCAAATACACAATGTCCAACAGTGGAGTTAAAGTAATTACCAGCTGGGCACACCGCAGGTATAGCCAAACCACGTATACAAGCAAAATAAATGTTACAATAACGTTCGTGAGATAAACTTTTTCCATGCTGACATTTGCTGTGCTCTTTAAATTTGGCACGGCACTCCCCTCGATCAATATGACATTCACCCGTAGTATTGTGATAATACTCGCCTTCGGGGCAATAGCGTAATTCGGTCCCATTCAAAGTAGAACATTCATAATAAGCCTGACAATCGTAGGGATGTGCAACATTACCGCCGTCCGTGGAATTTGCACATACACCTGTAAGAGGCATTATGCAGCTACCGTTATTTGGACGACAGTATCCGAGTGTTGCATCGAAAAATGCTCCGGGAATACATTTTTGCATCATGACTGGCACCTCTCCAAGGCAAACGAAAAAATGTAAACAGCTCTCTGGGTGTGGTACAGCACTGCCATTTTCACGCCCATGACAGGTAGTGTTTATATTATTTTCGAATGTTGGTTGATCTGAATCTAAGTTCATATCGGTCATTAATTTTTGTTCCACAATAAAGGGTTGACATTTATCAAAGGGTGCATGTGGCACACACTTGCCTAAGTCATCTGAATAGGTGTGAGCTTTTAAGCAAAAACCCTCTTTCCAAATGCCATCAATACAATAATAAAATTGTGTACAATTATCAGATAACGGATGAGCTTTAACCACTCCGGTTCCGCAAACTTTTCGCAACCCATTCTCACCACACTCTCCATTGTTCGGCACACATTGTTGTAAAATGTTATCAAACATAAAAGAAAATTTGCAACTCTGTTTTTGCCATTCTCCGTGATCGCATTGCTCATAGGACGTACAATTAAATGGAAACTCGCGCCTCTCGCCATCACTGCAAGTGGGTTTATATCGTTGCAAGCAAACATTTTCTATATCGGGTAAACATATACTTTCGGTAAGGTTGAAATACTGCTGAGACGGACAAATTTTCATTTTCCAAACACTTTCTTGGCATACATAATAGCGATCGCAAGCCAAAGCAGATTCCCTAAGGGCACCTTGTAAAATACAAGACTGTTTAGAATGTTTCTCTTCTGAATATACAGAAATTAATGGCCGAGCAGTAATAGAACAAGAACCATCCAAGTCGGGCATGCAGTAGTTATAGATACGGTTAAAGTACATACCAAGTGGACAGTAATTATGCCACCATTTACCGTCCAAACACATAAGGTACATTGCACAATTAGACTCATAATAACGCACTTCCATATGGCGACAATCAACCTCCTGTACCGGTATAATGTCAATGTTCCGTTCATTCTGAGCCATACAAATATAGTCGTGCGAACTTGGTATGCAAGTGTTTAAACGCTTTGAGTAAAAATGTTGTTTCGGACAATTCTTCAAGCGCCATTTACCATGATTACAGCGGTAGTATTGTGTGCAATTAGCATCCTTTCCCGGAACTGTATGTAACTCTATTGAACAATTTGGAAAACTTGTAACACGACCATAAATGCAGATCATGTCATCGCGAAGTTCAATACACGCACGCTCTTCATTACTGAAAATTTGTCTATCAGGACAGCTCAGTCGAGTCCAATCACCGTCTATGCATACTTCATATTGCGAACAGTTGAATAGCACGGATCTTTTTTCGTTTTCAATACACCATTTCTAAGGTGAAGAAATATTTGTTAATACAAATCCTGATTTTTAAGATTTCCCAAAACAGACTGGCCTCTGAAAAAATTGATTTGCTTCTAGTTTAAAACGCAGCAGCATACAACACATCAGAAAGCTTCAATTTATTCAATGTCACTACTTCTGTCATCGCATGTCCCTTTAATCAGGATCCCACCGCTTTCAAAATTCATGTTTCTATCTATGTATGCATATTCACATTGTTTTGTTTAATGATCATATTGTTTCCTTTAGGAAGTATATTTTTATATTGTTCAGGAATAAAACTGCCAAATTTAAAATATCGTTATGTAACAGCACTTTTATTTACATACTGGAGCGTACGTACAGTTACGTAAGTGTAGTTAAAAGATCTAATGAATATGAAGCAAGCGGAATTTCTGTACGGTGTTTTATTAATTTTCAAGTATATTTGCTTAAATTGTAGTGTTTAGCAACCATGTTTTTAAAGAGGCGAGCCTTATTGACAACTTTAGAAGTATGGGAATTTTTTAAGGTAATTTTTCAAAATCGTCAGAGTTCTTACATTATTTTCTGGAATCTCTCCCGTGCGCATTATATTTTTATTTTGGTGCATAACCCTTTTGTCCAAAGGCTGACAAGTTAAACTATCTTGGTCAAAGATATTTCCTGCACCACAATCACCCCCTAGAAGCTTTGCATTATAGCATACATAGAACAGTTGATTGTTAGTACGATGTGGGACGTATTCCCCTTCGCCATAAGTACCCAGGCAGCTCACGGTGGAGATTCCTTGATTTAGTTCTAATAATTTCGCACTCTTTGTACAACTTATATTACAAATCTCGCTAATCGGGTCAAATAAAGCATTATCTGGACACAAGAAGAATTCAACTTCGGTCGAAGAAAAGCAGTAACAAAATGCATGTGTATCGTTTTTAGCTGCAATGGCAAAAGGATATTCTGATGTCGTATTAGCACATTGAGCTACATCGCACTCCACCTGGTTAATCGAAAACCAAATGCATATATAGTGTTTGTGTTCCTCTACTAGAAAAATACAGAATAATTATTTCGAAATAACTACTTACAGTGCTTGAGGATTCACATTGTCTGGAAACAGGATTAAACAGGTTTCCGTCAGTACAAGAAATCAACTCGGGTATTCCACTCTTACACATGCAATATCCGTATTGGTAATTATTTGCTGGATATGGGATACCATTATTGCATGAATTGGAACAAAAGCTCTTGTCGCAAGGATCCTAAACATAAAGAATATTTTATAAAGTAATAGTCATCCAACCTGTTATCATTAGACATCAAATTCATACCTCTTTACATAATAGGTAGTATGAATCGAAACGAGTTCCATTCGCACAATCGTGCTTCGTTACTGAGCTTGGATCTGAATTTCCACAAACACAAAAAGCATATGGTTCATTTAAAGCTGGAAATGGCCCGGATGGATTCGTTAAACAAATTTCGCCATCACAACCCACCTATTAGACATGCCAGGAGGAATGGAAAATTAACTATAATATTTATGGCATAAATTAAGTAGCAGATCTTACCGCCTGACATATTAACAAAGTATCATTGAATATCTCAGAATTTGGGCAAGTCTGCTTAATTGCTAATCCATCGTTGATACAGTAACAGAAGGAGTGAGGATCACTGGCAGCACCGAATATCAATCCAGCATTTCCTGAACAAAGTGAACTACTGCAATCATCCCCAATTTCTGGAAGGCATATTCCTTTTTCCGCATTGTATTTCTTATTGTTTCCGCACAACTTATATGTAGTGCCAGAACTAACGCATTCGCAGAAACCATCTGTATCATTATTCAATGCTGGAAAAGTACTATACTCCGGAGCCATAAAGCAAAATGTAGAAGAACATCTTTCCTATATATATATAAATTAAAAGAGTAGTAATATATTTCACTATTATTACAAATAATTGAAATGCTTTTAAATACGTATTTCACTAACATCAAGCACTTGGCAAGTTTGGGTGACTGCATTGTATGTTTGATTCTTGGGGCAATCAACAATAACTTGTTGCTTACTGACACATAAACAGAAACTATGTGAATTGTTACGATTTTGCGAGCGAGTATTCTCTGGGAAGGAATCACATAACTCCGGATCACAAGGTGCATTCTTAAAAGGAAAACAAAAATATTTAGCATGACATGTGGGGCACCAGAATCATCAGATCATTTTTCTTACCGAATAGCATATTCCGAGGTCTGCTCGAAAAGTGTAATTATCTGCACAGTGATGTAGGAACGCTGAATCACCTCGACATAAACAGAATGCGGAGTTATCAGTGTTTGTTAAGGGTGCAAATGCATTCTCTTCTGGGTTAGTGGACTGGCATTTGGTTTGATTACATTGTGACTGAAAGGCGAGCAAGAAATGTTTCGAGTACGTAAATAAAAATGCTCAACATTGCTCTTCTCTACTTACGCTAGCCTCTTCCAAGCAAACTCCCACATCTTTATTGAAAACTTGTCCGCATTTACATTTTCTTATCTGAGCTACGCCCCCCATACATAAATAGAATTTGGTGTCGTTGCCTACAAAAGGGTATGTTGTTCCATCACTTTTACCTACACACAAAGTAGCTTCACAAACAGCATCTGCATGACATTTATTCAAGGTTATATCAAATCCACCTTCGGRACATGTCTCAACATATGGTTTGCAGTCATTACAAAGAAAATACTTAGAACAATCGGGATTGGGTAAGAATGTAATTCCTGTTGTATCTTTACAAGGATTTATGCACGTTGCATTAAAGTCTGGCATACAAATTTTATCAACTGGGCTAAACCACTTCTCAGGTGGACAGTTATATATCTCTCCTTTACCGTGTTGACAAAGATAAAATGAAGTACAATTTCTCGAATCAGGTACATAGGTGCCGTCAATTTGACCATAGCACACATTTGGCCAGCAAGTATTATCGACATCAGGTACACATACTCCGAGATGACTGTCAAAATAATTGCCCTCTCCGCACTCCCGTTCTTGAAGCCTACCGTCGGTGCAGATGTAATACTTATCGCAATTTTCCGGATAGTTGGGGAATGGTAACAATTCACCCTCTTTATATCCACCGGGACAAGTGCAATTCGTTTCTGCTGGCCAACATTTATTATCGAAATCAGGTACACATACTCCGAGTTGACTGTCAAAATAATTGCCCTCTCCGCACTCCCGTTCTTGAAGCCTACCGTCGGTGCAGATGTAATACTTATCGCAATTTTCCGGATAGTTAGGGAATGGTAACAATTCACCCTCTTTATATCCACCGGGACAAGTGCAATTCGTTTCTGCTGGCCAACATTTATTATCGACATCAGGTACACATACTCCGAGTTGACTGTCAAAATAATTGCCCTCTCCGCACTCCCGTTCTTGAAGCCTACCGTCGGTGCAGATGTAATATTTATCACAATTTTCCGGATAGTTGGGGAATGGTAACAATTCACCTTCTTTATATCCACCGGGACAAGTGCAATTCGTTTCTGCTGGCCAACATTTATTATTGACATCAGGTACACATACACCGAGTTGACTGTCAAAATAATTGCCCTCTCCGCACTCCCGTTCTTGAAGCCTACCGTCGGTGCAGATGTAATATTTATCGCAATTTTCCGGATAGTTGGGGAATGGTAGCAATTCACCCTCTTTGTAACCACCAGGGCAGCTGCAATCTCTTACCCCAATGTTGGAGGCGTTGTCAGTCATTTGTTCACTTTTTTTGGTACTAACGTATTCATTGGCATTGTCATTATTGCCAATACAAACTTGCTGAGTATCAATGTTGCATGTTAAAGTATTTGAGTTAAAATAATTTCCAAAGCCGCAATCTTCAGATATCATTTCACCATCAACACAAATTTGATACTTCCGACAGTTTGAAGAATCTCCTATTATCTCCCCCTTGGCGTATAAACCCAAACACAATGGAGTATCGAATGTGTCAATCGGAGATTTGTCCACACTTCGCCTATTTCTTCGTGCAATTACATTATAGCTTCGAGCATCACAATCTATCCGTGAACATACATTTTCGATATCAGGTTGACAAACACCTAAGGTACTATTGAAGCGATTTCCTTCGCCGCATTCCTTCTCCACCAGTTTTCCGTTTGAACATACATAATATTTATCACAATTCTCGGGGTAGTTWGGGAACGGTATTAATTCACCTTCCTTATAACCACCAGGGCAATCGCAAGTTGCTTCCGTAGCCGGTGTCGTAACTTCGGAACATTCAGTAGTCAC